>NC_134568.1:31456979-31649479 GCF_050947875.1 Dermacentor variabilis
ATCAAGCATAGAATCATTGCCTTCTACCTGAGCTAACGAAGGGGGAGAAACTTGGAGGTTTCTTGGAGACAAAAAAGGGCATTGTGTTGTCATGTTGGAAAGCACTTTTCCGGAGGAGGGTGTGTCAGCCACTGACATCAATTTTAATGAAATTTATACCAATATAGCTGACATAAAATGTTGAGCTGTCACGAAGTTGAATCAGTTTGGTTTGACAACAGTCTCAAATGATGTTAAGGTGGAAAAAGGTTTTCTTTTATGCGCCTTCTTCAGTGCAAAACACACAAGCTTAGGGCATCCATTTCAGAACCATTGTGTCGGAATATAAATCATCATCATCATCAGCCTGGTTACGCCCACTGCAGGGCAAAGGCCTCTCCCATATTTCTCCAACAACCCCGGTCATGTACTAATTGTGGCCACGCCGTGCCTGCAAACTTCTTAATCTCATCCGCCCACCTAACTTTCTGCCGCCCCCGGCTACGCTTCCCTTCCCTTGGGATCCAGTCCGTAACCCTTATTCACCTTCGGTTATCTTCCCTCCTCATTACATGTCCTGCCCATGCCCATTTCTTTTTCTTGATTTCAACTAAGATGTCATTAACTCGCGTTTGTTCCCTCACCCAATCTGCTCTTTTCTTATCCCTTAATGTTACACCTATCATTCTTCTTTCCATAGCTCGTTGCGTCGTCCTCAATCTGAGTAGAACCCTTTTCGTAAGCCTCCAGGTTTCTGCCCCGTAGGTGAGTACTGGTAAGACACAGCTATTATATACTTTTCTAGCTTTATATACTTTATATAAATCATAGCTTCATGTTTCAGAATTTCTGCAGACACACCTTGACAGGCTGGGAATCAACGACCAATTCCTTGCTGCCAGCTCTCAGACTGTTGTACACTTCCTGCAGGAGCATAATCTGGGAAAATGGGCAGGCTTTAGTATAGATGCAGAAGATTTATACAATTCTTTGCCGCAGGTGCGTCTCTTGCAGTTTGTTAAGGACTGCATACACAAGCAAACAGGTTAGCTGGAATTTGCTGAAAGGTGCAAAATTCTTGTTGCAAACTTTCTGGAGCTTCTTGATTTCTATTTAAGGTCAATTTTGGTCTGGTGGGAAAGTAAAATATGTGTCCAGAATGCTGGCATCTGCATAGGTTCCGGTGTTGCACCAGTGCTCAGTAATATTTTAAGTTATATTGACCAGAAGATAATCAAAACCTGAGTGGGCTTGCTCTTAAAATTTTCAGATACGTGGATGATTATTTGTTTTTCATGAGCAAATGATAACTTTCACAGAGCTTTCATCGAAGTACTGAAGCTATATAGAGAACAATAGCAAGGTTTCAACTTCACTTTAGAAGTTCCAGAAAAAAAATGTGCTGCAACTTCTTATGTCAGGCTTACTTTTATGTGGGATCACGTATGCTGGGGATATCAGTTGAGAACTTCTAAGCTCCTTCTTGATTATAGGTCTAGCCATTCAAAACTTATTAAGTACAGTATTGCCACTCACGCAATTAGAGATGCCCCAACCAAGAGCTATCCTCACCTTATCCTTGAAAGTGTAAGGAATCTGGTGACAAGGCTTAATGAGGCAGGTTATTCAGTTTCAGTGGTTTTTTTATCTTGAAGCACGTTAATTAAGGAACTTAAGGTGCGACCAGGGTGGAAGAAGCTTAAGGAGCAAGAGCGGAACAAAGTTGCCATTATCCCCTCTATTAATTGTCGCACAGGCAGACAAAGGTGGCTTCTAAGTTCCAGGAGAGGATTGGGTTTTCATTTAAAGATAAGCTGAAGGGAATATGTGAAGCAATAAACAAGCACATTCTTCACAACGGGTGTCTGAGCAGGGAGGACTGCAAAGTGAAATATAGCATACAGTTTGTCTCTTGCACACGAAATAATGTTTATTCGATTCCTGTTTCTTGAAGCCTACGAAATATATATCAGTCAGACTGGAAGGTGCTTAAACATTCGACTATAGGGAAGTACCATAGTTTTTTGAAGGGTTTTTGCGCATCCACACCTTTCTGTGCATTGTTGCAGCATTGGGCGTCATCCAGTTTTTGAAAGTACTATTCTGCTGTTCACACACTGTGAAAAGCTCTCACATGAATTAATGGAGGCTTATCACATTAGAAAGAAAGGCTCACTATGTGTTAGCCAGCCATCCATCTCGCTGCAAGATAGCGAGGTTGCTGTGTTAGATCTTAAGTAAAGCCACTGAGCTGCATTGTGCCTTAGTAATTGTTTTTTTACATTGATTAATCAGCCGTGACATGTGTGTTGCCGTCAAAACATGTGCATTCGGTGATGTGAAGGTTGTTTTGGTATGTATCTGCATATGCTAGGGGGCCGGGTGTTGGTCACGTGATGTGTGTTATATATTGGTTGTTTTCTTTCAATAAACTTCATTTGATAGTGCTGTGTCCTGTCCCATTCTATTACTTTTGTCGGCATCTGTCATGCAGTAGCTGCCATGAAGCTTCAACAACTTGCCCAATTTTCAATCGTATTTTCTATCGTATGGAGCATTAGAGTTACGAAATGGGCACCATGGTATATATATATATATATATATATATATATATATATATATATATATATATATATATATATATATATATATATATATATATATATATATATATATATATATATATATATATATATATATGTGTGTGTGTGTGTGTGTGTGTGTGTGTGTGTTTGTGTGTGTGTGTGTGTGTGTGTGTGTGTGTGTGTGTGTGTGTAAAGGTAACATGGTGGTAAGGTGGGGTGGTAAAAGTAAAATGAAGAGATTTTCACATCATGACTGGTCCTTTTACCACATTTACCTACAAAATTAAATACTCTGTTCTTATTAAGCACCTTGTACATAGGTAATCATATTACTAATAATCTTTCACTGCAAATGCAAACTTTCTAAGTAATGCTAATAACTGAACACATGGCTTTTTGTGCTGCGAGTTTTCTTGGGACTCCTCCTTCCCTTAAACTTATACTGTATAATATGCTTCTAAGATCAAAACTGGAGTATGCTTCATCAATCCGGGATATACCTACAAAAAACACAACTCTCATATTTAGTTGAAGCCGTACAAAACCAACCTGTACATTTTATTGTAGCTGCTTATTCCCATGCCGTAAGCATATCAACAATTAAAAGTTGCCTTGATTGGCTAGGCAACAAGAAAACTTGCCTGTTTATTTCACAAATTCTCAATTGAAACATGTTTTTATTACCTCCTTGTAGCTCATTGATATATATGTGTGTGTGTGTGTGTGTGTGTGTGTGTGTGTGCGTGTGTGTGTTCTGAGGCTGCCTTTTACAGGAATAGTAAAGATTGGTTTGGCAAGTTGGCACCTGTACCTTGAGGTTGTAGTTCATTCTCAATGAGATACAAGGAGGTAATAACATATGTTTCAATTGAGAATTTGTGAAATAAATGGGTAGGTTTTTTTGTTGACAAGCCTGGCCAATCAAGGCAAGTTGTAATTGTTGATATGCTTGCGGTATGGGAATAAGCAGCTACAATAAAATGTACAGGTTGGTTTTGTATGGCTTCAACTAAATATGAGAGTTGTGTTTTTTGTCGGTGTATCCCGGATTGATGAAGCATACTCCAGTTTTGATCTTGCAAGCATATTATACAGTATAAGTTTAAGGGAAGCAGGAGTCCAAGAAAACTTGCAGCAAAAAAAGCCATGTGTTCAGTTATTAGCATTAGTCAAAAAGTTGATATGCATTTACACTGAAAGATCACTAGCGAAAAATCTGATAGGGCAACCTAATAAAAATTATATCAGTTTGTTTCTATTGCATCATGAAACGATACAGCTGATACACTGATAAAATTACTTTATAGTTCTATTCTGGACGCATCTGTGCTATTCTGCTTGTACAAGTCTACTAGTGTATTCTTTTTATTAGTGTAATAGTGTATTCATATTAGTTTGCCAGATCTATAGTCTATCAGTATCTATGTGTGTTGTATAGGTGTAATGTGCCTCAAGGAGAAGCAAGCTTCCTCATTTGCCCGAAAAATGAGTCAGAAATAATGCATTTATATTATCAGAAAAGACAATACATATAAATCAAATATGAAGCCCAGGATTCAGAAAGGAAAGATTGTTGGAACAAATATACACCATACAACAGCTTAAAAAGAATAAAAATGTGATCACATTTAAAAGAGAAAAGATGTTTAGATTGGTTCACAACAAAGTTTAGCCTCTTTAAACAGGAGGTTATTGGCAATCAAGCCACCGAAATGGTTCATACGTACGCCACAAAGATTATTAGACTTCACAATCTAGAAAGCTAGTGAATGGAAGTGGTGGGTTCTTCATTATTCATTACCATGCCTTCATGGCTTTTTGCCAGATAAGTAAGTCAGACATTCCAGTTTGCTTGTAGAGGGTGTCTATATACTTCTACTAGACACCGTCACTTCAGATGACCATAATGAGATCATCTGATCTTCTCTCGGAGTTTGTTGTGAGAGCACAGTCTTTGTTTGGATTGGGTGCAATGACATACAATGTACACCAAATCCTGCATCTTCCTAAAAGTGCGGCTAAACTAGGACCTCATTGGTCGCATTCTTCATTTGTATTTGAAGGCGGAAATGAACTTCTTGTGAAATTTGTCAGCAGAGCTAATGATGTTCCTTTACAAATATTGGAATGTTATGTACTTGCTCGAAAGTTACAGGCAGCTAAAGCTAGTTTAAATCTTTCACCAGAAGCAGTGAGTTTTTTTGGTGTACAGGAGAGGAGAGCTGGTCAGCAGACAGCTTTGTTAGGCACTGGAAAGCTGTGCCTGAACTTGGATGAAAGTGAAAAACAGGCTGTAGTCCACAACCGTGGCTGTGACTCAACAAGTGTCACTGAATATTAGTGAATGATCATCAACCAACAAACATTCCACTCTCTCCAGTACACTTGAACTATAAAGACTAAATACAGTGCATTTGTCAGCTTCTCAGGTGCGTTTTCTCTCATTTGTAGAATTCTTACTGGAGCGAATTCTTGTAGAATTCTGAAATGCAAGAAACTATTTCCTGTTGAAATTCTCCATGCAAAGCACCTTTCAGTCTGCGTCAGAAGAGAGGAGCCACAAGTTTACGTAACACCCAGCGAAGTTATGCGCCTTTATGTGTTTATAGAAATAGACAACAATATTTTTGAATGGACAATACGAAACCTTTATGAAAGAGACTAATTCCCATGCTCAAGACATGGCAATGATGAACAGTATGTCTTCAGCCATGGTACATGAATGTCTGGTAATAACAGGTTATAGCTTTAAAAAAAAAACAGTTGGTAACAGTGCACCACACTTTATGGAATTCTGTAATAATCAGCTTTTTGATGTTTGAATATATTAACCTAGCCAGAGCCATCAAAATTCTAGAGTGTTTATTTTTTCTTGCGTTAGCTTCTTGTTTTCCTAATGAACCAGCTAGCCCAATTTGCCACTCTTCATTATTGTACTCTTGTTGATTAAGTGCTTGGGGAATTGCATGGTCTGCATGTTGGCAGTGGTGATGCAGCTGCTGATGAACAGCTGCAGTAGCCAAAAATGACAATATTTTACAGGACTTATGCACAGTTTCGGGTCGGTGTCCTTACATGTAGCGAAGGGCCCTACTTAACCACGTGACTGCCTTGAGTGGATGATCACAGTGAACAAACAGTGCTTCACTAGCAGACGGTGAAGAGGTAAAGCTTCTCAGTCTGTATGCAGAGGCATGGAAAGCAGCTGAATGTCAAGTGAGCAGTTATGCTACTTGATACAACAGCATCATTTTCACACGATGCATCTGTCTGCCTCACTTTATTTACTCCTTTGACTCAATGTATCTGGTGCAAGTTTATCCGTTAACTGTGGCAGCATGACAAAGACACTATCTTTTTTCTGAATGAAACAAGCAAACTCTGAAATTTCATTTGAACAGTGTATTACGGTTTGAATCAAAGACTCCAAACACTATATATGAAGCCTGTTCTGATAGTCTTCTTTGCTTTCGCATGCTGAAGGCTACACAGGTTAAACCACTTTTACACATTTCGACGTGCGGTGGTTGAACTAGCACCCAGTGAAGAATTGTGTCTTCTGATTTTGCAATATGTGCATTGATGTTTAGCTGTTTTTGTTCATGATTATGTGGTTTTAAAAATGGTAAATCCATGTTCTTACTTGAATAAGTTCCCAGATCTGTACTCACTTTTGCTTAAATAATATTGCTGTATTGTCATGTTCTGATATATTGCTGTAGATCTTGTACCAATAGCGAAGCTTGTCCTGTTTCCTTGCTTCCTGTCAGTGTGCCATACCAGTTTGTTCTTTTTGCACAAGCTCACTTGTGTTCTGTCACATATCACGACACTTTTGGGATGAATGCAAAAATGCATAGTCTAGAGAAAATAGTTTCATATGAAGTTGTAATATTATAAAAGCATATGCCAATTAGACCTGGTGTTCTATACAGCATCTGTGAGCACAAATGGGCATAGTGAAGTTGGTACTTCAGTCTGTGTTTTTGCTCTTATGTGTTTGTTTAAATGTGGTTAAAGTTGCTAGCTTATTCTTTAGATAGTGGAGTGTAAAATAAACCCTAGTCATGTTTGTAGTCATGTTGCTTGTGTCTTGTCCTTGTTCCTTTGTGGATGGATGCATTATTGTTGTTATAATTTTCAAATCAAGTACGCACAAACTAACCCAGAAAGTAGCTTTAATGAAATCACGTTGGTAGTGTCTAATTTATGGCATTCACAAACTCAGCCGGACATGTTAGAGCTACAGTTACTATCCACAGTCTTGAAAGTGCTTTGTTTTGCTTTTGTAAATAAACTTTATTACAACAGTAGGAAGATACCTATGAAGAAAGGAGTCAGACAAGTAGACACAATCTCTGCAGTGCTATTCACTGCATGCTTGGAAGAAGTATTCAAGCTATTAAACTGGGAAGGTTTAGGAGTAGGGATCGACGGCGGACGCCTCAGGAACATTCGGTTTTGCCGATGACATTGTTCTATTCAGGAACACTGCGGACGAGTTACAACAAATGATGGAGGACCTTAACAGGGAGAGTGTAAGAGTGGGGCTGAAGATTAATATGCTGAAGACAAAGATAATGATAAATAACCGGCCAAAGGAACAAGAGTTCAAGATCGCTAGTCAGCCTCTAGAGTCTGTGAAGGTGTACGTCTACCCAGGTCAACTAATCACAGGAAACCCTGACCATGAGAAGGAAATTCACAGAAGAATAAGAATGGGCTGGATCGCATACGGTAGACATTGTGAGCTCCTGACTGGGAGCTTACCATTATCATTGAAAAGGAAAGTATACAATCAGTGCATTTTATGGGTGCTGACATATGGCGCAGAGATTTGGAGATTGACAAAGAAGCTTGAGAACAAGTTAAGGGCTGTGCAAAGAGGGATGGAACGAAGAATGCTAAGTATAACTTTAAGAGACAGAAAGAGAGCAGTTTGGACAAGAGATCAAACAGGTATAGATGATATTCTAATAGAAATTAAGAGAAAAAAATGGCACTGGGCAGGTCATGTAATGCGCAGATTAGATAACCGTTGGACCATTAGGGTGACAGAATGGGTACCAAGAGAAGGGAAGTGCAGTAGAGGATGGCAGAAGACTAGGTGGTGCGCCAAAATTAGGAAATTTGTGGGTGCTAGCTGGAATCAGTTGGCGCAGGACAGGGGTAATTAGAGATTGCAGGGAGAGGCTTTCGTCCTGCAGTGGACATAAATATAATAATGATGCTGCTGCTGATGATGATGATGACAGTAATCCTGTTTTGGATATGCATTAAATGTTGCACATCCGTCTCACAAAATTTGTAAATGTAATTTTGTATTAAAAGAACTGGAGCACGCCTGCTACAAAGATGGACTGATACTTTTCTCATGCAACTTCCCCAATGTAGTTTCATAGGCTAAGTAACGCTGCTGTGCTTTGAAAATGTGTGCGTTAATTTATGTTGAAACCTGTTTAGGATAATATATCTGCATACAAGCTGTAAAAAGTTTTGATAATTGCACAGTTTACACACTTCATTTTTATTTGATACTCCAATATACCAACTGTGTTTGTTAATCTGTTCACGTGCCAGGCAATGCATTCAGGGTTGTATATTCAGTTCATTTTAAAAACGTCTCTTCAGGCGTGTGGGCACCGGCATGTGTGCTATTTCTAACATGCTTTTTCAGTGCCTCAATCAGATTTCTGTATGTCATATGATGATCTCTATCTGGGTTTAAAAGACTGATATGTACATCATGCTATTTGGGCTTGTAGGCAGCACAGTGAGATCTATCTGCTGCCTGCCAGTCTGGTAAAGAGTTCTATGGGTCAGGTAGGAATATATATCACTCTTAGAAGGACCCGTACAACCTATACATATTCCTAAGAGACTATAGAAATTTCTATCGGTTTTTTTTGCTAGGGTACTGATGTTAGGTTTTTAACTAGTGATGGCACTCCGGAGAGACATTACTGGAGACATTGCCCCACTGGGCACGTGCAGCAGCTAAGCCCAGTGGGGGTGAGATATGGACTTTGCGCCCGCTTGCGAGAGCAAGGATGACGTGACATTGCGGCGGCGCCCTCTCCCCTCACGCAACACCTGGCGCGCTAGAGCGACGGCAGATGTACCCTTTCACCCGCTCTGCTCCGTAGAGGCACGCTCGCAATGTGGTCACAACCAATGGGATTTGAGGTTCCATTTCGCTGAGATGACAGACGCTGCCTTTTTTACTCAGTGGGCCATTTGTTTAGTCTGTTTGAACAGAAACGGACCTGCCAGAGTTTGGTTGTTTCACGACAAGACACACAGTCGACAGAAAGTTTAGTTTTCTACATTAAGTTCTTTGCGAGATCTAAAATGAGAAAAATCAAGGGCCTAAACACTCAGGATTGTGGCATGCCAGAAGTGACAAAAGACAGATTTGTGAATTGGAGTTGTTAACATAAAAATTGTGTTTAGTCATGAAGAAAGCATTCAGTGAATTTTAGTAATTGCATGTGGATCAATATTAAGTTAGCTTATTCAGGAGAAGGAGGCAGTGGCACAAAGTAGCAGAATTTGAAACGCTAAAAGCATCCATTCAATGCAAGAACTAAGTTCAATGGAGGAGATCAAGTTAGTAAACATGACAATATAGTTGTGTTTTTCATGAGAGACAAGGTCTTATGGAAACCATGTTGACATTTGTTGTAGAAGTTTTGGGTCACAATTTAGGATTATTATGGAGATTGAAATAAATGATGTTACAGGGAGGCTTGGCAATTGAGGCCAGCAATTGTTCCGCCCAAGTGTCTCTCATAATATTACTGCGGTAGATCACCACGTGCATTCTGTTCTAGAGGCTGAAAAGGTAATGCTAATCTGTGTAATGCATCTGTCGAATGCCGACAACAGTATGATGCTGATGCGGTGACAACGATGGCATGATCGACGATGGGATGACAATTCTAGAGTCATCACGATTGAGGCATAACGACTCTGGGATGATGAGTGCATGCATGGCAATGACTGCATATCTACTACACAGCGTGAAGGCGGCAGCATCTGACGGCGTGATATTACAACAAGTTTGAAATGACAATGCAATGATGACGACAGATTGAAGACTGTGAATGGTGAACAATGATGCGTCCACTTGGCAACTAAAGAAAAACATACGAGAACAGCTAAGCATGTTTTGTCTGAGTTGTGATTGCGAAAGCATTAATGCCCAATTGAACGCCGTTGAGCAGTCCGAGTTTTACGCTGCAAGTGATGCACCCTAGAGCTACATTGGGCCCGAGCTAGCAAGCAGCAGCAGCCTGCGGTGCCAACACCACATGCCACCGACGTGCTGCATGACCAGAGACCAGGAAACAGCAGTGGCCACCAAGGCCGGCAGGCACGCGCAGCAGTTAAGGGGAGAGGGCATCGCGGCGACGCCCTCTCCCCTCACGCAACACCTGGTGCACTATAGCGACAGCAGGTGTACCCTTTCACCCGCTCTGTTTCGTCGAGGTGCACTCGTGACGTGGTCGCAGCCAATGGGATTTGAGGTGCTGTTTCACTGAGACGACAGACGCCGGCTTTTTTGCTCAATGGGCCATTTGACGCTTTCGCATAAATAATCTATAATGACGATGTGGTTATGTTGAGCTCGCGTTCACGCTTCATCTATACGGACCACCCTACCTGTGTACTTTTGGTACTGGGGCCAATTCTGTACCATGCAATACACTCAGCCATGGGGCACCCGCAACGATCACGCGATAGGCAAAAAACGCTGTGCTTTAAACATGCACCCATAGAGTGCCCCAATATTGCAACCAGCCGATCCGTGCATAGTGAAGCATTCGCATGGCCGCGTTTGCCACGTGGCCGTGCTATGCAAGTGTGTGGCTGATATATCAATTGAGTAATCGAAAGACTGGTTCCGAATGCATTTACTAACCAATTTGAGTCCGCGGCACTTTTATGTGCTGCTTTGAATAACTGCGTGTGGTACCGCGGTTCCCGCAGTCGCCCAATGCATGTGGCGCATACTTTAGCAGCAGCGCTCGGCATGTTTCGACTAAAGCAATTTCATTTCAATTCTGCTCGCCACTCATGGCAGCTGTAGCTGCTTATAGTTATACAGTACTTTGGTGATAAAGTACAGTAAGTCTAGTTAATAAATTTTATTGGGATGTGAGGTTTTATTTTGTTAAATCGAGAACTTTGTCAAATTGAAACCACTTGATTAGATCACGCAACATGCCATAAAATTGATGCAAGAGACAAAATTGTCGTTTTTGCCTACGTTCACACTTGCTGTAGCAGTTGAGCATGTACTCTGCCTTAACAGAAGAAATGATTAAACATTCTTAAAAGCTATATGTCAGTGATACTAAAATCACCAGAACTCAATTAGGCCTACTATACCCACATTTTTCTTTTTAATTATGGCAAATCAGGCAAGATATTATAGTTGATTCTAGGTTTTCAGTGCTCATGAATGTAACAGTGAAAGTATTGAACGTCATGTAGTGTAATGCAACGAAAACAAAGACACAAGAAAAAGCAAAACACAGACATAATTAGGCGCTTGTGTCTGTGTTTCATTTCTTCTTGTGTTCTTGTTTTTGCTGCGCTACACTACATGCTGTTCCATGATGATCAACGAACAAGCCCACATTGCCGCCCCCGTGTAGAGAACAGGAAATTTCGTTATACACTTAAACTTTGATATAACAAAGTAGGTAAAACCGGCAATTCGCTTCGTTATATTGAAATTTCCTTGTATTGAAATTCGATCTGTTATGCAAATGAGTACAGTCGCCGATCGATTTTTGTTGCACGGAAAGGGGCCATGCAATTTTCCGAATTATTGGGCAATAAAAGAAAGCAAGTTTGAATGAGAAAACATTTTATTTTGACGAATATAGGTGTCAGCGATGAATGACACGGCGGTTTCATGCCACGTTGATATCTTCACATCAGTGGCACGAATTAAGTGACGCCATATGCTTTCGCGTGCACTCCGCCCCCAAAGCGTCGCCCGGTCACACTGCGACGACGCTATCATGAAAAGCGCCGGCAGCTAGGAGCGAATGCTTCTTCTGCTTCTCGTTCCAACGGGTCATCAGAACTCGAGATTGCGCAACCTTCAATACTAAACGTGCGGGAAAACAGCTAGCTTACATGATGCCACGCCGTCTTGGCATGCCCGCTCTTTCCACACGCAGCAGATTATCTCTAGAGCAGGGTGCGCGGCTGCATATGCGCTCAGCCGCGTTTACAGCTACGCGCAGTCATGGCCGAGACGCGCGCCAACTTACCCCCCTACTCCGCCCCGTCGCGCGCGCTTGATCGCGTTACCGCGAGCTCGCTTTCCTTCCCCACTTTGCCATTGCTCGCGTGGGAAGGCCGCACTTATGAAGCCATCATCTTTCTTATCTCACCCTCGCACCTAAAGCACAAGTGCGCGGGGCGCGATAGGATCTGATCGCACTTGGACTTAATTTATACGGAACATGATGCGGCTCCAAGCTGTTCGTCTTGTCGCGCTGCACGCAGTTTGAGAGGTGCGTTTGCAAGCAGCAGCTTGTAATTCAATCATTTGACTATCTGCGTCCGCGGAAGTTACCATTGATTGTCTTGGCACTCCTCTGCGGCAGAAGCGAAATTTCGTTATATTGAAATTGCACACAAACACACTTCTTTACATTGAGGCTCTAAATGCATGGTGTTCAATGGAGAAGAGGTTATGAAAAGTTAAATACTTCGCTATATCGAGAATTTCGTTATACTGAGGCTTAACTGTATGAAGATTTGAATTTATATACCTTGTTGTGCAGCTCCTTGGGTCATGGTTTCTATGACTATGACTCATATGACTCTGTATCTGTTGCGTAGAAAATCTCTCTCGCCCCGTTTCCCTACCGTTCTCCTTTTGGAGGAGCCCCCTCTTGATGCTATCCTTGTTCCACTCTTGGCCCACATCATTTCATAATCGAGGCATGTAAGGCCACAGTTCCTTATGCAATGCAGCTCTGACATCATGCGTACCATACAGAATTGTACAGGAGCCTGAGCCCATGCATAACCATTCTTCTGATCAAATGTTAATTTTTAGACTGACATCCTTTCCTCTTGCATGACAGTTATCTCTGCTGTATTGTTGCTGCTCTCTCATGTATGTATACCAATCAATTATCTTAGTCAATTTCTTGAACACTGAGTCCAATCTTTGCCAACTTAAGTGTGTGTTGAATGTTAATTTTTTAAAACCTGCCTTCACAATCAGCCTCCACCTCAACCATTTTAGCATCCTCAATTCAGTCACATCTCCATCCTGACTTCTAGGTGACTTTATTAAAATTGTTTAGGTTCCATACAGTATTGCTGGTCATGTATTCTCTTATAAGTTTATTAGACAGTGAAAATCTTCAACTTGACTGGAACCTGTGTAACATAGATATCATAATGCATCTTTTCAGTTTTTCCAAACTATGTCAATTCTGCTGATTCTGTGGGCTGTCCAAATTTTCCATGTTGGTGTTTTCAGTTATCATTGAACCAAGGTATCCGTCTTCTCTATGGTTTACCCTCAAGGCTTCCCTTTCATCTACTCTGAGAAATTGGCATGCGGCTACCAGATGTGGGCAGCTTGCCTCACAACACATGCACATGCTCAGCTACTTTTGCCAACCTTTGTGTTAGATGTCAATCAGCATGAGCAAAGCAGCGAGAATGGGGAATTATGAAATTAAGGCAGAGGTTCGAGCATTAAGGGAAGTCATACTTATGAGGTGAGTACATGTGAAGAAAAGTATTCAGAAATGTTAGGAATTTGCAGTTTCCTGTTTATTGGTCTATTAAACACTCCCTAGCTATTTCAGTTATTTCATCATGTGTTGCAATTTTTAGTTGCAATATGTTCTTCTTAAGTGCTGCCACACTTAGTACTAGAAGTTTGAGAACTTATATTTCTTATTCACTTGGTTCATTCATACCTACAAGCAGCAGTCTTTTCACTTTACATCAGCTATTGAATGTAATGCCCAGATATGTTCTCAGTCTACTTCAGTGGGAGTCACTAACACAGTGAATGATCATGAAGCATGTGTGTTCTTAAAAAGTACCTTCATGCGATGCAGCTGTAAGTTAAGGTAGGGGATGCTTTGGAAAGCATTTTATGTGGCTAACATGAGAATTATTTTATGCCAGAAAGCACACAAATATTTGTGTTTATTTCTTGTGTTCTTCTTCCTTAATTACTTTCTTGATTCAGCACATATATATGAAGCAAGAGATCTTGGCTTGTTCTTTCTTTACATTAGCAAATTACATTAATCATATAATAGCACACTTTACATAATTGAGCACATTAAAAGTCACTTGGCGAGCAAAACATGTACTTGTATTTTTGAATATCCCAGCTTAATGTTTTAGTGTGTGCAGTTTGGACGTGATTCTTGAGAAGCACTACATCTGCTTCAAGTATATGAGGTATAATTGCTTTTGCTTAAAAATATTCCTAATCTTCTTTGATAGCTGTCCTTTTTTTACTAGACAATGTAAGCATGGTGCTTAATTCCATGATAAATATGCCTGCTGTTACTGTATGCATCAGTGTTTGACTATTCGTTACCTGCTATTCCTATTAGAAAAATGTATTTGCCAACCTCCAATTATTTGCATTGAAGTAGTGAAGAGTTTGACGGCAGCCTGTCTGGTTGGGTCAAAAGAGGCACAGTAAGTAGTTTAAAATTAGATGCTAACCATAAAAATAAAAAATAAGAACTGGTTCAACTGGAGCTTTGTTCACAATCTTTGCGAACAAGGCTTTCAAGTGGGAGCCGAAGCATCTATCTTGTATGCCCGATCTTCATTTGCTTATTATTATTATTATTATTTGAATTCATCTAGCCCTAAAGAGGTGGCAATTTATTTCGAATACTACTCTTTGCATTTTGTTTCCATTGTTGAGTTCTTTTTTTTTTAAATAACTTCATGCACCACACAAGTACAACTCAAACATTTTCATTCTTTCAAGGACGTCACACCTAGTGGAAGGTATTCTGCACTAACATAATTATTTTGAGATTTCCAGTAAATACGTAGCCCTCATAAAAAGTATCTAAATAATTTTGACCAAAGCGGTTATACATTAACCATGTAGGCTTCATCAGCTTCTGACATCACTTGGTCTTGGCAAACTTGTGAGCTGACAAGTTTGAGCATGCAGTCACTTCCCTCCATATTTGTTTCGATGAAGGCTTGCCCTTTGGTGCTACTCTGGATCCACCCTCGTTTCCTGTGATTACTACTAAGGGCTTCAAGGCACACACCCTCAGGAAGACTGTTCATGCACAAACCTGGTTCTTTCACACTTTTACTAAGACAGACATTGAAAGCAAGGATGGCATAGCAGGCATGTTGGTTACAGAAGTACTTTATTAAATAGCTTTGTAAGTATTAATCTTGTTGACATTTCCATATCCTCTTCTGCTGAATTAGCTGGGGGAGCATGTCTCCTTCTCATGCATACCCCAGCCCAGCAAATCAGAACTTCAGCAGCGGATGAAATGCACATTTCCACTAGGTGGACACGGAATACATCCCCTGTGCTCTGTCCTATCTTTCCACCCTTCTCCATGTATTTTACTCAGTAAACTACTGGCTCAGCATGTTGGCCACCTTAATCAACCTTCCAATGTCAGCACTTAAAAGGTATACAATACAAATAAGGCACTGTAAATCCAAGCAGTTAGGCTGGCGATTGCTGCTGTTATGCACCATACAGGCAGACGCAATGGCTTCACTGTAGCTTTCTAAGTTAACTTTACTGAACTTTGAATTTAGAGAAGGCAGAATATAAACACAGACTAGCATCTTTCTTATGTGCTTCACGCCTCTGCTTTTTTGTGTTACTAAAATAAGTATGTTGAACCTAAATGAAGTAAAAGGAAAAGGAAATTGTCACACTAATTTCATTTCACTGTCTTTTTAAAGGTATAGCAAGATTTTTTAATTGCATTACGAGTTGTTACTTCTTTCGATCTTAATGTTCATTTCTCATACTCCAATTGGACTACAACTGTTCCCTCACCCACAGCTATCAAGGCCTTATGGCAACTTTGGAAGCTCTCTGAACTGAGTAAATGCTATGCATTGCATTATTTCTTAATACATTTTCATGGCTGCCTTTAACCTCTATAGTTCCTCATTAAAGCCAGCATCTCTCTTGTGACCACATTTAAAGAGCTTGTGGTAATGTATGCCTAACAAGAAAGATGGGTACTTTGTAGTGCTAGTATGCTCTAATTGTTTTATGCAAAAATTGCTGACATAATTGTCTGACAAATACTGCATCATGTTTCCTATTTTGCCTTCTGTTTCAATTTCACTGCATCTATACATTTTACCAGTGCATGAGTAGGGTTCAAGGCTGTTCTTTAAAATGCTCATGAGCACTTATCATGATCGGTTCCCCATATAAGTGGTTTTGCTGATGAGAATACAGGAATACGAGCAAAATTGACATGGAACCAACATATAGATAACGTCTGCATGACTGCCTATCAAAAGTTATATTTTCTGAGAAAAAAAAAACTGGAACATGCATCACGTAATGTAAAACTTATTGCATACACCGCCTTTCATTAGGATGATACTAGAATATTCAGCCGTTGTTTGGAGTCCCCATCAAGTGACGCTTAAGAGGAAGTTGGAAAGGATACAGAGTCTGGCGGCACATTTTATTTGTTCGACATACCGAAGGAAGGAATCGGTCACGCTTATGTTACAGCGTTGCAACTTCTATCTTCTTGAGGTACGTAGGAAAAAATATAGGCTGAAGGGGCTTTATCAAATAATGCAGGATCAACTTTAGATTGATAAGCTGAAATATCGACATGCTCCAGGCAAAAGATACCCGCGAACTAACCACGACTACGTCATAAAGCCAGACCATACCAACAGCGATACATATCGATACTCATTTTTCCTGGATGCGATAGAAATGTGGAACCAATTGCCAAACGCTACTGTTAGCCTAAAAGATGTCACCGACTTTGAAAATGCTGCTGAGGCATATTTATGGGAGTTTTCGATTTAGTTTTGAAGTGCCAAGTGATATGTGCTACTTGATATTCATTGTACGTATTTGATAAATGTCAGAAGTGTGCTGAACAGCATTCAAGTGAACATCTTATTCACTGTGAATTGACAAGTGTTAAGCAACTTTACGTACATTGACAATGTCCATATTTGATTTATGTAATTGTATTGTCCTCTCTGTTATGACCCTCTATGAGGGTTGACAGTGTTAATAAATAAATAAATAGACAACGAGGAATGTGGGTAAGTACACTTTATTTTCAGCACACATGTTTTTTTAATGAACGGCTGTTATACTGCTAAAATCTGCACATTTAATAAAAGTACACTGCTCTGCTTCATCACTCCATGCTAAGTGCAAGTATCCTGTACCAGGAAGTCAAACCAAGACGTGGGATGTTCAGTCTGTGAAAATAAAAACGAGTTTGAAACATTAACGTGCAAAAAGTAAAGCACACTCAAGAAAATAAACACAGCACAGGAACATATCCAATGAATCAGAATTACCTTTGAGAGCAAACATATAGTTTCTATGGCACAGTGAAGAAACCTTATTCCTCCGGCTTTTTTTGAGCGCGAGAAAATATGAAAGTGCATGCGTTCTCCCCATATTGTGTATCTGTCACCTTTTCACACACAACAAAGATGGAAGAAATCAACAGTTCAGAAAAAAATGGCCGTGTAAACATTAACTGGCTTACGAGGTCGACAAACCAACGGTTCAAAGCATCACAGCCACGTCCGAAATAGCGCTGAAGGCCGGCCAGTACACTTAGGCGCCTCGGCGCGCGTAATGTAATAGGAGACGGCAGGTGCACGCGTACACTATTAAGCAACACATATTATATATGTCGGTGAAAGCGGTCACTCTTCAGTTCTGACATGCTTCACCGCGTAACACTAGTCTACTGCGGCGAAGCTGACTTCAGGACGCCGATTTCTTCAACTCATCTAGCGAGGCAGGTCCGTTTACCACGCTTGGCAGCGTTTGACATTTTTTGTATTAATTTCGTTTGCTCTTTTTAATTTTATTATCACAGTGACCCTGTATCACGCAGTAGCAGAGCGAGTGCAGCGTCGTAGCTGCGTTAGGAAAGGTAAGCGTGTATGCAGCAGGCACGGGGGCATTGGCTCTTGTTTGGAAACTTCAAGAGACGCTCTTCCGCGCAGCGATACCATTTGTATTATTAAAAGAATGCAGGTGATGATTAAATGAGCCGCAGCAAAGCTGTAAAAAAGCAGTAGTAACGCTGTTCTAAGATCCTCTCGCTCGAGCGAGATGGTCTTAGAAAAAAAGCGCGATGTAACGCGATCTGACGGAACAGCTCGTCATGCCAGTGTTTTCTTACGTCCTCGTTCTTACGCGCACCCTCCCCTGCATCAGACTACTGAATGGTTCTGTGCACGCACTGACGATCCTGATGGAGGCAATACCACTCACATGAGCAGCTCCATATGAGATGCCACGGCCCATTCCACATGCCGGTGGCAATTTGACGCGGCTATGAGGCAAAATATGCGCACAAGGTACCTAATGGTAACGCATCAAACAGCTCACAGCCCCAATCCTTTATTACACGCATATAGCGTGGAAAGATGAATTACTCACGCTCTAAGTGGGCACGGAATACGAACCGCTTCGCAGCGCAGCCGGCTCCGTAAGACAGACGCCATAGAAATAAGCGGATGTGACATCATGGGTTATAGCGGACGTGACGTCATGGGTGAACGTAGACATTTCGGGCACCTTTCGTCTGCTGTGCCCCGGGCACAGCAGACACGGCCATTGAAATGTGATACTAGGAGCGCATGGCTGCCGGCATTTCTTGCGTGTGTGCAGGCAGCCACATCAGTCGTCAAACGATTGCAGCACCCGCATCTCCTGTGGTAGGCCTTGCGCCCAATAAACAGCAGAACTTTGGATTAGTGGTTCCGCACATTCTATCCCAGCTACAACTATGGGAAGACCACGACCGAGTAGTGCATACACCTGAGGAAGAAGCATGCCTATCGTGAGCGTCAACAACACTGCTTGCAAAGTTTGACTTGCATGGTGCAACACTTGGTGTAACACAGCTTCGCTGTTCGACAATCTTCACGGACTGGAAAGAGCAGTGAACGTTTTTGGAATGGAGTCTACTTTTATCCTTGGCAAACCATCCAATGGTGGTAATGTCGGGGTTGTCCAAGAATAGGCACACTCCCAGTGGAAGGCACATACCCTCTAATTAAATCAAACAATCCATTTTAAGAGGTCAGTGTGCTTTGGAGATACCTATGAGTGGGCACTACATGTACAGGTTTTATGGAGGAATCCATCTTTTACTATGCAGAACAGAGGTGTGCTTACTGGCCCTATTTCGCCAGTCCACATCATTAAGAATGGCCCAGCTGACGTGCAAGTTTTGGCAGCCAGTTGCGACAGCGGCATCAACTTTCCTGGAACGCCACCGCAAACCTCTAGTCATGGCGTCACTAAGTCGACTGTGTGTGAAGAACAATACGCGCGTCCTCGACTCTCCGTCGCTGGAGCCAAGATGAGTGCAATGAAGCAGGCCGTGGCTGAACCCGCCACCGCCAACCTGGTCTGCTGTGAACGAGGGAGTCCCCGAGGGAACGTAGTTCGAGGCTCCTTCCCACGCGCCGTTCAAGATCGAGGCAAGACAATGGGCACCTGGCGGCGCGCTGCGGGGCTCAGCTCAGGGATAAAAGGCGCCTTTCCTGGAGTGAGCTCCGAGTTCTACGAAGTCCGTCTGACGTCGGCTCCGGACCGTGAACCTGTGCGGAAGTGTGTGTGTGTAAGCCGTCCCGCAGAGAGACGGCTTGTTTACGATGGCTGGACGAACGTTTCCCTCACCTTGGGATCGAGGGAGGACCGAGTGTTTATAAACCGCTGTTGTGCGGCTCCTCAGTACTTTCTCTCGCAGTCATGCTAGACTGATGAACTGCAATATCTTTATGTAGATACTGTAAATAAACCCATATTTCTCGTTCTCGATGAGAAGCAGTCCTTCCCTTCATCAACGTCCTCAGCGTGGATAAGTTGGACAACGGTATGGGCCAGCTACCTTCTAATTCATGCCCGACTCCAATCTTGACAACTGATTACGAGCTATGGGATTGAGCACCCAATCCTGACAACATACCGGGGTTATATAGGGTGGCCCAAGATAAACTGAAACTAAAGCAAGTGAACAACACATTAACTGCTATGCGATATTAATACATGGAATGTTGTTCATCTGGCATCGGTACCTGGACCATGGCAATCAAAATTTCACAGTACCTGTAGATATGGAGGAACCCACATATGTAGGCTTTTGTGTTTCATCTACTTGCATAATGCCACGTTACAGTTCATGCATTCTTCACTTGCTACGAGTGTTTTATCTTGGGCCACCTAGTATAAGCTCTCTTTCGCTGGTATACCTGTATTCGGCACACACGTAACCTTCAAATGTGTTTGTACACACACACACACACACACACACACACACACACACACACACACACACACACACACACACACACACACACACACACACACACACACACACACACACACACACACATATATATATATATATATATATATATATATATCACAGAGGTACATACCTACCCAGCACCATAAAGCAGCCAGGAACAGCAGCCACACCAAAACCGGCGGGAGGGTAGGCAAATAATTTTAATACATTTCAGGCTTCTTTCTATTCATCTTGCGTGACAGTGTCACATATCCGTTTTATGGTATTGGTCAAGAGGCACATAACCAGTGGCACTATCCTGTGGGTCAATTCTTTGCTATATAAGCTAGTTTGCTGGGTCTTAACATGCAAAATACTGGTCGACTGACCAACACGAAACCATGGTTAACTAGACAAAGAAAGCTTAGCTTTCAATATCTCCACGGTTGCCACTAGGTTTCCTGCAGCAAAGGGTAAACAGCTATATAACCTGCACTTCACGGTTACAACTGCTGCGCATCAACAGAATCCAGTAGCTATTCTTGAGTGGACTGCATGGCAGCATAAACAGGTGTAATAGTTGTAAACATGCACATACTAAGTGGGCCCTGAAGCACCTCTGGATGATTTGTAGAGCACAGCTCTGAAGCTTCCATTACTGTTGCGAGCATTGGTGTAACCGAGTGAACAAACACAGCGAAGGATGAAAGAGAGAACGTGGAGTGCAGCGGAGGATGAAAGATGCTAGGAAAGCGGAGGAGGAGGAGGGTAGAAGAAAAGTGCAGTGCGGCGACGATGGCTACGCGATGGTGCCAGAGTAGCACGTGTCTGGGAGGTATGTCTGCGGTGGTTGCTGTGAATCGCGCGCATGCATCACCCACGTGCTGGCTCTCACAATCTCCAGATTAGCGAGGCAGTCGCACGAGAAAGATTGTCCGCACAAACTAATATATAGCGAAATGAAAACACGTATAGAGCAGCGCTAGGGAGCATCGTAATTGTCGGTGTTTTACTCTTTGCAAACTTTCACTGCTTGTATTGTGTCAAGTGAAGAGTAAAGCCCTCATTAGGCATTCTCCTTGTGCAATCAACAAGTTCAGTGAAATCACAAATAGCTCAGGTACGTGATTGGTTAGGCATTACACATACTCCAACCATATCTGTACCAGCCACTGCACTCACTTTCACAAGATGAGGAAAAACCTAAACAGAGGAACTGCAAATTCAACAAGATGTTTCAGGGCTGCTTTAAAAGCATGCAACGTGATAAATGGCTCGATAATGTGTTCACAACACACGAAACGGAGCACACCTTCCCAACCACACACATTTTAAAGCTGAATGTGATGTGACACAGTAAATGGCATGTCGCATAGCAACATTTTATTTTGCAACTTTGTCATGATGCAACGTAATTGGAGACAATATAAAGTGACTCATAGGGCACTGCAACAACATTCGAGTGTCGTACACACGAGCAACACAAAACGCCTGTATTGGCGTGCAAGGCAAAACGGCCTAGGCAGAGCAGCACACCTGCCCTTCCAAGCTATCGAACGAGTCCGGGAAACCAGTAGAGGTGCTCCTTAGGCGCTTGCGTGTCCAACCAAACCAGGCCCTCCTTTAGCAGATCTTCGAGAGCTTTCTGCGCACGGTCGTTGTCCCAGCCCAAATCCTGCACCAAAGAACCTACCGAAGCATAACCTGTAGTTCCGGCCTGCTTAATGACATTAGTATGGTCGAGGCTTAGTTCTGTAGGCACTGATTGAACTAAATAACGACAGCCGATGGAGATGAGTTGGAATCCCTTTCCCAGCGTCTTGAGCTTCTCGATGGCTCGCAGAAGGTCGTCCTGTGTTATCTCTTCTTGCCTATGGGCGCTACTGCGAGATTTAGTCACCCTCTCCCTAAGCTCTTCGAGGCTCATTAGGCCACCGTTACGGTGCGATGTCGCAAGACACACTTCGATTATCTGGACGCCAAGCTCGTAGTAGAAGTCGCCGACTCCAAGCATGTCGGCCCAGAAGCCCTTGCTTGATGCCAGAGGGTCAACTCCGGCCGTGGCGCACATTTCTTGGAACTGTCGCCGAAACTGCGGGTTCTTGCGGATGTCATTCTTATGCTTAGCAGCAAATCCCTGCAGCTTGGCCCGGAATGCCTCCATCTGCCGAGTCATTTGCTGCAGTTGCTCCTCAGCAAGCTCTGTGCCGCGGTCCTTGAACCGTGCCTGGGTTAGCTGCTGCTTTTGGATGGCTCCAACCCCGCCGACGCGACGCCGCATTCTGACGACCAGAAAACAGCTTATGCTGCAGCCTTTTCGGTTACCTTAATGCGCTACGTAGATGTCAACATGTACTGAATCTAAACTGAGCAAGAAACTACCGGCGCAACGGTTTTAGATATTGGTAAACGCCCTTTGGCGGCTTTGGCTAGTCTTAGCTTCACAGCTACCTTCAAACTGGCGCTTCCAACAGTGTTACTAATTTAATTTAAAAAAAATGTCTAATTTCAGCCCCAAAAAGAGCGAACAATGTGTGTATAGAAATTCGTTTAGGCATATTGTTTAGGACACATTTAGGAGTCGACTTTGAACCGTTTTTGACGCTCTGGACGATCCATACGGGTCTCACTTGTCTCAAGCGACGACATTCCGGTACACAGCATGGGCTCCGAGATCATGATGTGACACGCTCAGGGCATATATATTTTTAGCTAGTGTAGAAAGTCGCCATTCTTTTTACTTGGCGTAGAAAAGTGTAGCTTCGCCCTCCTACACGAAGCCATTTTTGCAGCTGTAGCGAAGCATGAAAACTACACTTTCTACACTGCGGTTTCGATGAGTGTAGGCAGCAGACGACAAACAAGCAGGCTGGCATTGCAAACGCGCGGTGCCATTTTGTCTGATACTGTCGGCGCTGATGTAGCGACGATAGCGAATATTTGCTGCAAAGACTGTAACGAAGTGCTGGAGTAACCATGTGTTACGGAGGAAGTTGAGCTAATCGTCCAAGAAGATAAAATTATCTTACTCACGGATGGTGCGGGCTGTTTCAGACTCCGCGCTGTATTATATGCATTGAGAAGTTGTTTTCGTGTACTACGCATTCGCAATGTATGTAGTCGCGGTTTGTCTAACATTTTTGATGAAAGAAAACTCATACATTGGCGTTTAGTTCCAGGCAATGTCATATATGTAACCAGTAAGTGCAAAGTAAGACGAAGTGCGGAGACGGGCGGTTTTCGTCTGCTGAAGACGACGCGCTGCCTGCTCTCATTGGCTACAGCCCAGCGAGCCAAGTGCAGCGCGCAACGTCATAGCCTCTGCCTGGCACTACACTCGTCTACACGAGCCTGCACGAAGTGTGGGCACCACGACCGGCTTTATGCGCATTGAACGTTGCACTCTCGGAGTAGTGAAAATAAGCTGAGTCATGGCAGAGCTTGGAAAAGTGTAGCCAGGTGTAGCTTCATCATATAACCCACAGCTGCTGCAGTTAAAACTCAATCGACAGTTTGCGCTTGTCGTGTGTTCCTTGTTTTCCACTAACATCGTGTATCACTGTGCCTACCACGGCGCAAAAAAACGATGAAATCAATCTCGGAGGCCATGTCGCACCCGAAGCGTAAAATTGGAACGCAGCATTAGCATAATTTCCTCATCTATTATATTACTGAGACCAAGTCATCGGATAATGATGAGCCGTTTCTACATTTATTTGCCCTCATTTAGAAAACCATCCGGTGATTATAATGTGGCAGTATCACAATGCCCTATGATGTGGACCACTTGTCGACACATCCATGCGGGCGCTTTGTGGCACTGCAAAGGGAGTCAGTATGCTGCAATGCTGTGCGCATAGAATTTTCAGCAAACACTCCATGGGCTATGCAACTTTGTGCCTTAGATATTGATGCAGGCCACCAGAGGCAACTTCTCGTCAAGAAGCGATGTTAGATAATGAAACAATCCAGTAACAAGACCCAAGTTGTGACTGGGAGCACAATTTCTTCAAAATCTATGCAGCAGGACGTCCTGTGTAGGTCTTTCCACAAACTATTCCCGTTCTTGTGCCCTGCTGTCAGTTGATTGCTCTATGGTGTTACTTGTAACACTGAAATTAATATTACCGCAGTGACGGTGGTGCACGAAACCCAGTCTCATATGCTCTGCAACAATTTATGTTGGACTTTATATTTTCCTATAGAGTTTCTGGTTACTCATTTCCTAAAAGCACCAAGTGCACACTCACCTTAATCCTAGGTACAAATTCAATTTTATAGCACTACCCCAGAACAGTGACCTAAGTTACTTATGTCGTTTCTTTAATTTCTATATGTCGCATCATATCCCCATCTGAAAACAGCCATAAGTAACAGTTTACATGTTCACTGGTAAAAAAAAATCCTGAGCTACCATTGCACACTGTTTTTCTCTCACACTCCTTACTTACACGTAGGTGCAGGGCCATATCATGTGACACAGGCTGCAAAGTTTGAAAAGTTTAGAGCAAAGCATTTTTCAACTTGTGCGGAACTTTAATGTGGCAGTGTTATCAAGAGTGGGGGGGGGTATCTTTCTATCTACAGGCATCTATGTCCAGTCAGAAAGAGCTTCGTTGTCCCGTGGCAGAGAAATGATGCTCTCATCAAATCAGAAATGGTGGACATGGCGAGTAGAGACCAAAACTGGTTAAAACCATGTTTTTTTTTTCATATTTGGTTTCGCCTCATCTGCCTTCGAAGAACATTTAAGGAATAAAAAGAATGTAGCATCGGAAAATGGCAACAAAAATTGTACAGGTAGATCGAATGCAGGGCTTGTGGCCAATTGGACTACAATAATAGGCTAATTACTTGAGGTTTTCAATTTCCAAGCTAATGCAACAGGTCTTCTGTAAAGTCTTCATTGACACAGTCCGCCATAACCATAGTGATTATAGTATCAAGTCTGAACTCCGCAACTGGAGAAACTGGTTTTGCCATCATTCTTGCGTAGAAAGCGACTCTGCACCTCGCTGCTGCAACAGCAAGCAGGGGCCAGATCTTTCTTCCATTTTCCCAGTGCTCTCTACACTTGTATGTTGTTTTTATGCATCAAAACCGCAAGTAGCAATGGCTTGTTTGCTGAAACCTAGAGGATGGTTTATAGTGCAGCACCACTTAATACAGCAGTATCAAGCACATTTAACTGGACTTGGTGTGAACATTGATTGATTACCATAGCACAGAGAAGGTGCCTGTATGACGGGCAAGAAAACATTGCAAGAGTAAAGCAACTTGGGATAGTAACTTGGGATAGTTGGATCCAATTCATGTTGAATACAAAGGGCCCCAAAAAACAGATTCAAGACAAGATGAACAAAAGCTCAAGCTTTCGTCTATCCTTTGTCGTCTTATTTTTCTGTGCTCTTTGTATTCAACATGACCAAGAAAATATTGGATTCTTCATTGTCTAGTTTACAACACGTTTGCAAAGAAGCTTTTGCCTATGCTATTGTTGAAATATATCCAGTGGCATGCTTCATCTTGCTTGCATAGCTTTGTCATACTACTCGTATTTGCCATGGTTCATTTGCTGCAAGCTGGAAACTGCAGGGCCACATGTACCAGATTAGTGCCAACGTAAAACAATTCTATACGACCCTTGGGCCATGAAAAAATTGACTCAGCCATGCCATGAATGGGTGGCAAAAATTTGTACCAGTGTTAGGCTATGCAGCACTGGCAGAGCTTGTGTGTAATGCGCGATGATTAATAAATGTGTTTATGCTTTTGAGATTAGCAGGAGTTCCTATGAAAGAAAGTGCTGCAGGTATATTGATGCATAAATTATGCAGAAGAAAACTGTGTTCATGGTGTGCACAAGCATTGTTGTGCGTTCACTTCTAATCTACAAGTTTGGCCGACGTGTATGCAGCCTTAAAATGCTGGAAACTTTGCCATGTGCAAAGAATGAAAGGGCCGTGTAAAGACTTTTGCAAAAGTGTGGAGCCTGAATTTTCACAACTGCTAAAAATTCAGCAGTAATGTATACCAGAGTCGAATCTTCGTGGTTACTACACCACCACCAAGAGTAGCAAGAAAAGGTTCAAAATATGAAACACTGACCTGGGACAACGGTATGTTGCAAACGCGTTTATACGCAGCTGCTGTTGCTGCTGCAAAAATTAGGCTTCGCAAAACACCCATTAAAAAGAAAGCATCATGCCCTATTAAAATATCCTCCTGCGCCATTTTTCTGAGAACTCATTTGTTAGATCTGCATTATTGTTTTTTGCAAAGAATAAATTTATTATGAGGGCACTCACACTAAACATAAGTAGCCATTTCTTGTGCACTATAGCATTCACAAAACTGAATGTATTAGCAGATGATGACTGCAGCTTGTCTAAGCAAGAACCACCTGAGGCAACTACAATTAGTAGTAGTACAACAATTTGCAATGATACACAGCACTCTATTATTCTTCTACACTGGTAGATGGTTCAGTTACTGTGCCTGCATAACCCACACTGCAATATCTAACAAAACATAAGACGCCTGTTGCAGGCCACGCTTTAAAGGGACTGTCTACCGCTCGAAACATGTACTTGGATTGTGGTGGGGATGAGAATAGTGCGTTACATTGATGGAGATGAGCATGCTATCATTGCATTAATAGAATTATATTTTTAATTTAGCTTTGAAAGTGGTGCAAGAATGACATGTAGTGTCACTTGACAGCGAAACAGTGAAAACCAAGTTGTTCACTGTCGCACGACTTAAAACCTGTGCAGAGAGTTATTTTGCTTAGGTGCATTAACACATTGCTTAAAATTGTAGTTTATACACTTCTGCTCGCATTTCTGCTCACCAATGGAAACTGACCCTGGAATCAGAGAGCATAATTTTCTTATTTACAATTTGTGCATGTAGAAAATGCCACTGCCTTTGTGCAGATGAATGGAACGTTGTGCAAACGGGTCCTTAAGTGTGCCCTCTTGACATGATGTGCAACAGCACGAGTAGAGCTGTGGAAGTTGTGCAAAGTCATGTCATTTTGAGGACGTCTAAAATTTCCTGCGCTGTTTAAGGCATGCTGACATCGTCACAACACCAGTGTAGGCATTTCTTACCCTAATGTACCTTCTAGGCCATTTCAGAAAAAGGTTGGATTGTTGCAGCAGTGCCAACAGAAAGACACAAAGTGTGTTTGTAGGAAATATGCGAGATTATAGGCGACCAGGGGGGAGGGAATGACCAATGACTTACTTAACCGATTACGTGCCAAGACCATTCCTGTAGAAACTCCATGCATTTACAGTTCCTCACTTTTACCGGCACAGAATTGCCATCACATACAGTAATCAGTGTTGCGGGCTCCTGTACACAGTTTTAACAAGAGACTACGCACATAAAAAAAATTGGAGGACGCTTAAGCTTCGCCTTCAAGAGTGGAACGCGACAGCGTTCCCATCGACCCGCCAAGGGGTGTAAGACAATGGGCTACGGCTCAGCGATCACTTACGAGGCGCCCCGCATCGTACGCGGTGAGCGTCGAGCAACAAAGCGTTCGGCGTGGCAACGAAAGGTGCGCCTGAGCAAGCGGTGCACGCCTGAGCCTTAGAAACAGCTCGTTTCTAAGGCAACACCGCATTCACTAGTGGCGCTTTTGTACCGCTTTGAAGCATCGAACTCGTGGCTGAGTGGTAGCGTCTCCGTCTCACACTCCGGAGACCCTGGTTCGATTCTCACCCAGCCCATCTTGCAAGTTGTTTTTTATTCATGAAGTGCCTGCCGGGATTTATCGCTCACGGCCAACGCCGCCGACGACACCGGCTTTTCTGCGACACGAGCTCCTTAACGCTGTCGCGTTAAAATGTATGTTAAAGAACTTTGTACTTGCTTTCCAAAGAAACCACTGCAAGTTCTGACACTTTGAATGGTAAGCTTTCTATTGCTTTACAACATAGAAGGTTCTTGAAAAATGTTAGACAGTCCCTTTAGTCACTCACTACCAAACATACACTGTATCATCAAAAGATAGAAATCAACTGTTTTTATTTTATGAAAGCAGGCTTCAAGAACAATGGATTAGTAATTTTCTTGACAACAATCCTGAATATAGACCTTAAGGTCCACTCTCCTCATACCAGATCAGTCAACCTTGTCATCTCTCTCTTCAAAAGTTTTACTTTTTCATGTGTAAAACCTTGCAAGGGCAGTTGTTTAGTCCTAAGCAAAAATAGTTTCATCTTCCAAGATCACGGTGACGGTGGATCACATGATTTGAATTTACAATCACAGACAAAATCCTTTCTCCTTTTTTAGAGTGGCATTCAGGACCTGCACAGTAAAAACAAAAAGAGAGAATGTTAAAATAACTCATGAAATTTCCACCAATTCATGCAATCAGGAAAGTAATAACTCTTCCAAGTAACGAAACTGCAGTGACCAGCCTCACAGATAGGGGCAGCAAAAGAATAGTGGCCAGGTTAAAATTCTGCTTCCCATTCACCTCAACTTATGACTTTATATTTAAGCCTTGGATTGCTGTCAATAAATGTATGATCACATTCAACTTGAAACAACTGTTTGAGTCTTCAACAGTTTCACTTTAACCAATGCACTTTAGTTAAAGCTTGGCCAAACTCGAAGGCCTCCTTAAACTGCACCAACTGCAACCTCTACACTGCAGACTGCAAGAGGAAAACTGGTGCACAGCTGGCCCACCACCAGTATGTTACATTTGTTTAAGTAATAGTTACAACTGCTAACTATAGCAGACCAATAATAAAAAACAACAAAGCAGCAGTCACTAACGTACACTCAATAATACCCCTGTCACATGGGCACCCGCAAACTCCTTTTAGTTCCGTCGCCTTTTTCTCGAAGGAGATGCACTTGGTGTCACACGGTCGCCCTTTCGCTAAAGGAATTTAATGGCGCTTTTGGTCAAGGGAGATCGGTGAACTCCCTTGGCGGCTGAAGGGAGTACTCTCGTGCCCATACTTGTTGTTCTAAAGCTGATAATTCAATTATTGTTGCATGTGTTAAAAAAAAAAAGCCTACGAGGTCACCGTGCATGATATGTTGCGTTTTAGTATAATTTGCAGCAGTTCACGTAGCAGAACGCAGCGCCTACTCGCCATGCTATGGTGGCTGGGAAAACGCACATAAGCACAGGGTGGCTAGCATTGCTGTCAGCCCTGCTACGTTTAGCGAGTGCACTTTGATTCTTAATGAGGTGTATGCCTTTGGCATCAAATCTATTGAATAATATTCTTATGGAAGGAGTGTTCATTATAATAGCTACAAGCATAATTAGTTGTACAAAAAACAAACACCACTGAATGCACCTCTGGTGGCTACTTTTAAAAACTTGTTATTGGCTGTGTGACACGACCACAACTTCCTTATCCTAAAGAGCTAAAGGAGTTTGTGGGTGCCTATGTGACGTGGGTCTTATGATGACGTCTTATGGAAATGGCTTGATCAAATAGCCAATGTGGACAGTTTATTGGAAGCACTGGCCAGCGATGGCATTGGTAGGCATTGATAGGCGTTGGAGTAGCAGGTGGGCACGATTGTATAACAGTGTCATGTAAAGGCATGGCCACACTGGAGGAAAAACGTGCTCGGCACACTGTGGAAGCTTTCTTGTATGATGTAAGGGGTCAGTCATGGAGCCATTTCTCGTGGCATGGCGCACGCCGTGAATAGAGGAGACAGATGAGAGCGGCCCCTTCAGTGACGTGCGCGTGGGAAACTGGTGTCATGCAGATCTGCTGGACAGCTCGATTCGCACTCATGCCCGGTGTCAGCCGCACACCTGTTTCGCGTCAGCTCTTGTTCACGCCTATTTTGGGTGACTTGGTTTGGTCTCGTTCGTGCCTGTTTTGGTTGGCTTGGTTTGTGATTGTTTTTACAATGACGATTCTAAACTGAGACATCCTTATGAAAAGTTTTTTGGAGATAGTGCACCCATATCAGATGCTGTATGACAAGACGGATGCTGACTAGAAGGACATGGAGATGACACCCAGTACGTCCTTCTCGTTGTCTTTTGAACACAGTACCACCACAACAGAAGGGCGCATACCAGCATTATTATGCTCACAGTGGCAACGAAATCATCACCTCGCATGACTCACATTAAGAATGAAGGCTGAAGAATGTAAAAGCAACGCCAATCTGTCAGCAGATGCAGGTGAAAGTGAGCGACATCTAGCACTTGCATGCAGAGTAAAAGAGAGGAGGCGAGATTTCCATGCTGTCACATGACTGCAACAGCGGTGCACTGCCAGTCGGGGTGGCCACATTGCCACAGCAGCGTTTTCCAACTGATGCAACAGCTGGTGAAACTCTAAGCTTGGGAGCGGCCTGATAGCTCGAAAAGTTGTGTGTGTGACGCAATGGAGTCGCGTTCGGGCAGTGCGTGGGTGTTAATGGGCAGCCTGTGAGTGGACATGAGGCGAGGAGACACGGTGAATGGTCGAGTCATCCCTGTCAGTGCTGAAGGGGATCTGGTGAAGTTGGACATGTGGAAGACGCATAGTTCAAGTAAGAGGTCAGTGGACACAGCGAGTCAACAGACAAGAGCTTCCTCTTTGTGGAGGCAGTGAACCTACTCACAGGTACTATGTATGGGGCACATGTTAGTGGGTGCCATAATAAACGACCCCGGCCTCTCACACGGAGGTTTAAAAAACCGGGTCAGGGGCCATACTTTGGTTTGGCCATGCCTTGGAATGCCATTTTAAGTGGATGCAGTCTGGCTAAACCGCGGGCAAAATGCCTGTTGCTTCAGCTAGGTGTAAGGCTGGATGCCATGTCACGCAGAAAAGAAACTATCCCTGACATGGATCAACTGCAGTAAAATTAGAGAAAGGGAAAACATTCTGCGCTATTCATCTGTCCTGAGTGCAATTAAACTCAATTTGAGGCATCAAGAATGGGTGGCGCCATGTTTGCTGCAGTTCAGGTATTGCGTGCACATGTTCTTTTCATATAAATTTAGGCTTGGGTCAGATGCAAACATAAATTGTAGTGTACATATTTCAGCAAACATCATAGATAAGGGAAAGAAAGAAAAACAATATTAATATCTTTAAAACAACCACGAAGCTTGGGACTATATCCAGAAGTACTCTTAGCACACATGCACTTCGGCTCCTACTGCTTCACCTGGAAATTAAAGTTGTTGCCAGGTATAGTACTGCTCACCCACCCAAAACACTGCCCTTGTGGAGAAAGGGGTCACTTGTTCATGAACCAGGGCTGCCCGTCATGAGTGCGCCGGCGCGTCAGTATCTCACAGCCAGTGTCTGTCACAAGCAGTGTTTGCTCAAACTGGGCTGAGCGCTTGCCATCTGCCGTTACTGCTGTCCAGTTGTCAGGCCACACCTCATCGTGCCATGTCCCTGCATGCACAGATACAAGGATGTGGGCAGGTCAGTGCGAGGAAATGGGCAAAAGATGCATATTCATTTAAAAAAAAAGCAAGCTAATGGCCCAATGTTGACGTGAGAAGCTAATTTTCACATCAAAGCAAAATGAAACTATGATACGACAAGAAGCTGAGCCCATGATCTGCTTCTTCATAACTTTGCAAGCTGTGGAGCAAGTTTTCAATGTGCAGACCAATTCGTGGTAACTTCAGAATTTTCATATGCAAGTGATAACTACATAATACCTGTAGACTGACTGCTACTCATGAAAAGTTCTTGTTTAACACAACTTGAATGCAATTCTAAAGGAGAAACATAGGAAAAGTGAACAAAGGGTGCTCGCCCCCGGTTCTGCCATGCTCATATATCAATCTGACTGAAACAGCACGTTAACTGGGATAAGAAGAAACGAGGGAAGCAGAAGGCAGCGTTTCTCTCGTTTCTTCTTGTCCCAGTTAACATGCTGTTTCAATAAGAATGCTTTACCAACAAGCCTAAATGTCAACTCTGCAACTTCATATATCAAGCCCTGCATTTTATTTATTCAAAAGTCTTGTAGCGAATAAACAGAAGATTACAAAAGAGAGAGTGAGAGAAAGAAAACTTTTTAATAAAAGTAGAACAACAAAGGAGTGTTCTTGCAGACATCAGACCTTTACTGAAATACGGTGGAACCTTGATATAGGGGACATAATTAAATCAAAATGCTTATCGACAACATCATCTTGTAACAAATATATGCTCATAGTGAATATTGGATTTAACTATGCTGTTTTCGCATTGAATGCAACTTATAACTAGGTAAGATTAAAAAAAAAATAATTTTGGGGTTTTACATGCCAAAACCACGATGTGATCATGAGGCATGCCTAAGTGGGGGACTCCAGATTAATTTCGACCACCTGGGGTTACTTAATGTGCACTTGATGCATGGTACACAAGCGTTTTTGCATTTCGCCCCTACCAAAATGTGGCCACGGCAGCCAAGATTTGATTCTGCGTTTTCAGGCTTGGCAGCTCAGTGCCATAGCCACTTGCCTCACCACAGTTGAGTGAGGTGTAACTGTAAAGGGATAGTAAAAGAAAATTTGAAGTCGAGTTTATTTGATAGCTTATCTGCTAGAAGTCAATCATCGTTTTCTGGGCCCCAATATATGACTTTGTTGCATACAAAACTGCCACCGAACATTCCACTGCCGCTCCTCAATTTGAATCACCCACACCAAAACTGAGGTCATGACATAATCTCCTTGTCACCACCTCCGCTGGTATCAACAAATCGGCCACTTCTCTCTCAACTTGCGTTGCCGGCATTCCTCGAACTGCTTACCTCTTGCCTCAGCTCCATCTCCCAGTGCCCTAACGTCACAACACACATCACACGAGAGAGGTATATTCCACGACAGGTGGCCGCAATCTGATTTTCCATTTTCATTATTTTCTTTCCTTTAGTGTCCCTTGTAAAGCCATCTTGCAGTAAAGGGCCAGCTAGAGACACCCTATACATGTTTCCGCCGACCAGGTTCAGTACCACCGATCTACCCTCCTCCTTTATGCTCCTCTCTCTCAGTCATCCTCTCAGCCTCCGGTGTAAAGCACAACTTACCATATTTACTCGCATAATGAACACACTTTTCTTTCCGAAATATATGCACAAGGTTGGAGTGCGTTCATTATGCGGGGTAAAATTATGAGCAATTTTTTTTCCCGCGGCCACCTCTACAAAAGTCAGTTTCGCCCGAAATGCAAACCATTGATTGTGATAGCAAACGTGTAGACAACTACACGAAGTATAGATTGAAGTTTTAACGGCTACGTAAACTTGCAAACATTTGCTTCAACGTAAAGTGAGCGGCGAGAACACAGCACACACAAAGGTATGAGCTGCCATCGACTCAGCCCTGAAGCAGATCGGTTTGAAGACAGGGCGCACCACGGCCGCGCAATGCGCAGTTGCTGCCGGAGTAAAACCCGTAAAACGCAGTGCACCCCACTCTCTCCCCTCACCCCTGGTGCCATGCGCACGATGGAAGATGGCGTGTTTCCTTCCCACTTTACTCCCTTGTACGCGAGAGATTGAGCCTCGATCGTCGGCTTCCCTCGCCCCTGCACCACGGCGCGCGGCGATGACGGCAAAAATGTGCCTGGAACGCCCATGTAATTGCTATCACAATTAAAGTAGGAGACAAGGTACGATTCGGCGTCCGACACAGCGTTAGACACAATCGTACCCGCCGGACGCCATATCAGATGCCGAATTGTACCGTGCGTTTCCTACTTCACAGCAGCAAGTACAGGGTGCGATCATTACATGAGAAAAAGAAAAACAAACAAGCACACCACTTCACTGGAAAAGTACATTCATTATGCGAATAAATACGGTACATCATTTCAGCATCTAGTTCCGAGCAGAAGCGACACCATTTGCTGCCTGCTACCACTGCGTAGAGGTGCTAGTATGCTACAGCAGCAAAAGCAGAAATTCTAGAAGCAGAGCTGTTGGAGTTTGAAACCCCAGGAGCGGAACTGGTGTGAATGATGAATCACGGAACGGCGGCGCATTCAAAAGTTGGTGTTGCTTAGCAAAAGCAGCGGCGGCTTTTGTATGGAGGGGCTTTAGGGCCGGCAGCCTCGCATTTGTCAAACAATGCTGAAACAGACCATGAGCAATGTAACCTGCAGCCACTTGTCAAGGTGGCTTACAGCAATTTCGGCATGTTTCACACATGCTTGTACGTGCCAGCCATAAAGGAAGGCAACTGATTCAGCAACACAATACTTCAGCTCCTAGACAAAATGAATTTGCACTCTGGGAAACCTAGAGAAGAGAAAGACTGCACTTGAACTGGAGCTGCACACACCTTCCGATATCATGGGTTCGATAGTGAAGCAGTGGCCAGCTTTCATCACACCAATGGCTTTGTTTTCTGTAAGACAAGGCATACAGCGAGAGAACAAATGCTGAGAATGATCGGTTAACACATCACATCTGGATAAGATATAATGCCAGAACACTGCCAGATGCTTAAAACAACTCAAAGGGAAGGCCACGCACAGAGCTTGGCAGTTCACTTACTAGCATAGTGTGGGACACTAGGGGCTGTGTGAAATAATCTGGAAAAAGATGCAAAAGAGCACTGCTGTTATACAGAGATAGGAATGTGATGGAGCAGGGACTTGCACATAATAAAAGTGTGCTCCAGCAGCAAAAAATTGGCTCTAAACTATCAACCTTTTATCAGTCCAATAAGCTTGCTTTAAAAAATGTGTACTTTTAATACAGATGGCAAAATAACTACTACAGCAGAACCTTGATACGTTTTTCAAGGGACCGAGAAAAAAGAAGAGTAACAGCTTAGGATGGCTGCCAGCAAAATTTTAGACGATTTGGCACTTGTAATCGAGGGTTCATACAGAACATCCAACACAAAACTGAAGTACAATTCAAGGATATTTCAAGGATGCCAAAGGCCAAAATTCAAGTACAATATACATAGGAAAAAAAGCGAAATCTCAGCTGCTGAGTTTGAGACATGTCTGAAACTCTTTAGTTAGCTTTTCAAATTTTACTGTCCCTTTGTAACAATGTCAATTGCCTGCATGATGGTTAGTAGTGTTTGGCTTCAGTCAAAGAGACTCGCTGCATTAAAGCCAAATGGCTGAAACTACTTTCCACCAGGCATTTCTAGAACCTAGGGCTAAAAAATGAAGCCATGATGGCTGCAGTGTGAACCTACTAGCAAAACAACAAACATAGTGGTACAACTTAATCACCTGATCTGATTCCATGATGACAATAGTAATTTAAACAAAACTGTAATCAGTGCCTGCGGAAACGTCACCTTAAATTTTTTAGCGAAACTCTCAAAAGAATATATTGGATCGTTTCCAAACAGGCAGTGTTTACGGCATAACCCCGATGCGGAGTTTCTTACTTTGAATGTTCAAAAAGTCGCCCTCAACCCCAATTTTCAAGGAATTCAAGGATCACATTTATTTTCAAGGAGTGTTAAGGGCCCTTGAATCTTTCTGCAAATTGAAAGGCTTTCAAGGATTTCAACGAGGTGTACAAAGCCTGGTAATGTGACTGGGGATGGCATGTGTGCTCGAGTATAATTAAGAGACAAGTACAATGTTCTGCAACAGTGGCCCTTTTCAACTTTTGATATGCTTCACTGCATAACAGGGCTCTTGTGGCAAAGCTGACTAAAGAGAAATGGCGATTATGCAACGCAAGTAAGACACTTGCCAGCCCCAAAATAAATGTAGTCCTGCGCTTGATGGATATGGTCTAGTGTGCATGGTTCCCAGTAGCCAATGCACACTTCCTCGGGTGCTTTGCCAACTGCTCTGTGCAGCTTCAACCACTTATTGCAAATTTGGGTTACTTATTGCAATGTGCCTTCTTGCAACGTGCCTTCTTGCAACATGCTGGCTGGCTGCACCACTAAATTTACATGACTGTCGCATTCAAAAGCAATGTAAGATGTGGGAATATTACAGAATGACAACTTACCAAAAGGGAACATAATAAAAACGTGACGTAGCGGCCGGGAAAACACAAGCGCGAGGAACATATCAACGGGGGTTTTACTGTATAATACTAAAATATTGTATAAAAAAAGATAACACACAACCACGAAAGGAGGCTATTCTCAAGCCTGCATGCTACATGCCAGGTGCATAAAGAACTGCAACAGAATTTTCGTCTAAAACAGACGCATCAAATTTTGCCATGTGACCAAAATATTTAATGCTAAATCCACAGAACTAGGCCACAATTTTGTAGTGATGCATTCATCAATGCTAATCCTTTTCATGCTTCACCAGTGGTCAGAGCGACCTCCTCCACTTGCATTATCAATGGGATCAGCTGGCTGTGAAAGGTAAAGGATTATAGTGGCCATAGAATCAAGTGGAAAGCAATGCTACAAAATCGCAGACCTGCAATGTTGAAGCAATTGTGCCACATCAAATGCTCTATGCCATCAAACTTGACATGTTGGCTACTATTCAGAAAACAGAATAGTAGATATTCAATTCGCGAATCTGTATGTTCCAGTATTTGCACATAGCTAAAAAAAATTTTACCTACGATTACGATACTCCAGAATGCGAAATTTGAGTGCACCGCTATACATGTTCTCATTTTGCAATATATTGGCTGGTGTAGACAATTTGCCTCTTGCGGCACCTTGCAAACGGAGCAAAGTGTGTCGCAATTGCCTTCCTAATTGGGAGATTGCGAGAGGCAGTGTGTGGGTGACGCATGGGCATGATTCACAACAGCTGCTGCAGACAGACCTCCACTCATGCAGCACTTTGTTTCCATATATGGTGCGATTGCAGCATGCCTTATCGATGGCATCATCAGTGAACAGGCAACACGTGCTTACTTGCAGTGTTGTGTGCCTATCAGAAGGAAATGGTGCAGCAGCTGTAATGTTTCTTTGTGGTAGTGTGTGTGACTAAATTCCCGCGTTTTGTAGAAAGTTTTGCTTTCAACATTTCGTGGCTTGGAACTTCCATCCACCAGTCTTGAAGCCATTCCAGGAGGCAAAATCCTCTAAAGCGCGTTTACGAAAATAGCGATGAAACTGCTATGAACTGCCAGAGCTATAGTTAGGAGAAGGCATGGACACACGGAGGAAGAAATACAAAGCACACTGTTTGAACCTCGATAATTTGAACTCGGAGGGACTCGAAATTTTGTTCGAATTAAAAGGAGGAATTGTTTTTAAAGTGCTCATGCACCATAGCACGATGCACGAACGATGCGAGTCAGAAATATTGTGGTGCACAAGCACACAGCCAGCGAGGAACACGAAACTGCCCATGCTGGCCAACGTTCGCTTCCAGATAACGACAGAAAACTAAACTTCAGGGTGCAGGCTATGCTGGCACCGGGCCTGTGTGGAAACCATCGAAGGTGAGGTAGTTGTGAGGGAGTTGAGAAGCAGGGCGAGGGGAGCGCAGTTGCGAGAAGCAGTGGGAGGGAAGCGGATTTGCTTTCCTGCCAGCTTGATGGATGGCGCTAATTACCTCTGCCACCTACTGCCACCTAAGCCCCCTTACTGCCACCTAAGACTGCCACAGCAGAGTTGCCGAGCGGGACTGGGCCTCCGCCGCTGCTTCCCTCTGCGTGCTTGCATGCTTTTTCCTTCGTCTGCTGATAGATCGGCGTTGTGTTTACGTTTTTCACTCTCCATTCTTGACACATCATGTTTTATGAAGATGACAAAGTTGTTACCACTGATCATAACCATGTAGATATGCTTCCTTCTGTTGCGGCATTTCCGCATGCAAAAGATAAGGAGAATGAGGTACTGGGTGTTGCCTTCGCGTCCTTGTATTCAAGGTCTGTCTTGTTGTACAAAATCGGATGTGGCGCACTGCCTCTGACAACCTTTCCATTGGGACGTCTCAGTTTAGCCTCGTCATTGTAAAAAAGTCGTAGTTAAACTCGAAAGGCGAAGCATCGATTGCGATCGCAAATTAGTGGACAGCTATACGAAGCAAGGATAGTAGTTTTAACGGCCAATAAACTTGTGAACATAGGCATACCAACTAAATTAACAAGCATGGTGCCACGCACGCACAAGCAAACATGAACACATCTCACTCAATGACCGTGGAAACAGGCTGTCAAAATGCTGGCATGAGGAAATGCAGCAGCAGCAGCGAGTGAAGTGACATTCGTGCTGTCTATCGCTTCAACGAAAAGTGAGCGCCCGGAACACACTGCACACACAAAGCTACGAGCCGCCGAAGCACCTAAACTGCCCCCAACGCAGATCGCTCTCAAGATATGGCCCCGTGACTGTGCGCAGCCGCCACATGCGCAATTGCGGCCGGAGTGGACCCCCCAACCTTGCAATGTTGGGTGCCTCACGCACGACGGAAAACGGCACGCTTCCTCCCAGCTCCATCCTTTTCGCGCGGGCGAGATTGAGCCGTGATTGTCGGCTCCCCTCACACATACAGCGTAGGGCACGTAGCGATGGTGTTATCGCCCTTGGACTTTATACGGAACCTCATGCGTGGCATTCAAGGGTCGCTTCTAAGCTTTTCCTCTATGGCGGGGTCAGAGCAATGCTGGTCAGGGGCGCCACCACGTGATTTGGCGTGCTGCTCAGAGCATTGTCGGAGTGCACTATGTTCGAATTAACCGTCACAAATACTTGCATAAGTTTGTGTCATCATCATCATCATCAGTTCGCATAAACCGGAAGTTCGAATTAAGTATGTTCAAATTAATGAGTTTTGATTGTAATTCCCTTTTACTTGCAAAGGGGCATGGATGAGCCGCATTTTTGCTTCAACTGAAGCACAAATCATCATAAAGAAATTTAGGTTTTGTACTGCCAAGATAGTAGCCAACAGTACATGGAAACTGCTAAAATACCTGCTGCCTGCAAGAAAAGTTTTCCTGCTAGGCATTGAAAAAAAAAAAAAAAAGAAACTCTAAATGGCAACACTGGTAACGGCAGGCTGTTGCAAATGCCATGAATGCAGTTTTTTTTTTTTTACATCCAACACTAACACACTGGCAATTTAAGACAAACTGGAAGAAAGATGCGCATTATATTTAACTGCAAACAGCAATACAGTCAGTGACTGATAAATCGGTCACCGATAATCCTGACATGCTCGGTAATTCGGACAGCTGCCAGCTCTACATTCGATTATCCGGACTTCGTCTGTGGCTGCAGCGTATGCCAATTCTGCCGCCATTATTTCCTCTGGCAACCTCGACGAGACATCAAGTATGGCCTCAGAGAGGCAAGGCATCAAGAATAGCCTCAGGGATTGCATGTTAGATGGTAATCTCTGAAGCCTTGCCTTGGTCGGAGCCCTACACCTCAGATAAGGTCTATTCGATTCAGCCAAGTTTCTCTGCACCTTGTATTCCTATTCACGGTGCACTGCGCCTAGGCCTTCAATTCTGCGAGGTGCAGCGGTGCACCCTGTACTCCTGTGCTCGATTGAATGGGGTGCAAGGCAACGTGTCGCCACGGTGCAGCGCACCCTTGAACCTTGCAGCGAGTGGGTGCAGCCCAGCACACCATAACTGGCACTCTCTGCACCTTTTCGTTTGTGGTGCAGTGAACCTTGTTCTGAATCGAACAAACCTATATTTAACTGCAAGTGCTGATCTTGGAGGCTTTGCCTGAATTATAGGTTGCATCAACATTGCTATCACATCTTCCAGCTATTCCGGCAACCCCGCGCATAGCCTGGACACGTAGAAAACGGTGCTGATGGCCCCGTTTTGCTTTCGTAACACAACGCAAACTTGACGTTTTGCCTAAGAAACTGAAATGAAGGCACTGAACCTAAGGTTCTCAGTAAAGCAAAACAGGTTTCCTCCGCAGCTCAAAGCGCATGATTATTCCATCGAAAACGCTTCTCGCTTCCGTCATCTGCTGTGTACAAGCCGTCGTCTGCTTCATTAGCCAAGATGCCTGTCCCGGGTAACAGAATGAGTCATCGAATGTTGGCGCCAACGAGCTTGCTTTCTACCTTGTTACAACATACGTGACCTACCAGTGGTGATGAGCGCATTCTAGGCCACGTAATCGCTAGCTCGTGAAACGCAAGTGACTCAGCCCGACTCTGCTGGCTGAGAAACGACCGAATATCACCGATAGCGTTGCGCGTACCATAGGTGTCCGCTTCAGCGACGTAAGCGCCGGCGCTGCGATCTCTTGTTCAGTTCGCTGGTTACTCGCGCCGCTGAGGAAACTTCAACGCGCCGCCTTAAGTACATTCCTTTTTATAAATTAAAAAGACGCCGTTGTCATAACTTCTGATTGTGCGAAAAGGCATACAGTCACTGACTGATAAATCGGTCACCGATAATCCTGACATGCTCGGTAATTCGGACAGCTGCCACCTCTACATTCGATTATCCGGACTCCGTCTGTGGCTGCAGCGTATGCCAATTCTGCCGCCATTATTTCCTCTGGCAACCTCGACGAGACATCAAGTATGGCCTCAGAGAGGCAAGGCATCAAGTATAGCCTCAGGGATTGCATGTTAGATGGTAATCTCTGAAGCCTTGCCTTGGTCGGAGCCCTACACCTCAGATAAGGTCTATTCGATTCAGCCAAGTTTCTATGCACCTTGTATTCCTATTCACGGTGCACTGCACCTAGGCCTTCAATTCTGCGAGGTGCAGCGGTGCACCCTGTACTCCTGTGCTCGATTACAAATGAAGCAGTGAAAAGTGGACAACATTGCAGAAAGTTTGCTATGTTCGACCAATATTATTTCATATAAACACATTCTTTTAAAAATAATGGCCCAATGCCAGCACCACCCGAGAGCGATGCAAATACTATGAGTACACATTATGGACAAAAGATTTTCATGGCGCCAAACGACGGGGAAAATGTGGCAGTAAGCATTCCTCTCAGCCGCCATTGCACATGGCTGTTTATTTGCATAATTTGAGCGGCTCGTCGCAGCACAAATTATGGCGGAAAATCTCTGCAATGGAGGCCCAGCGCAACGTCACGCAACGTCAAATTGACGTTTATAAAACGGCCCTTCCTGTGACGCTCCCCACGGCATATTTCTCCAGCCAATCAGCAAGCTGACATGTGCCTATCTTGCATTGCTGTCACATAATTGCAAAATTGCAGATGCATTGCACTGGCTTCTGTACGCTACTGCTCACTCTCATTTTGAAGCACTAACATTGCAATATAGATGCCAAGGACAAAAAGAAAAAAAAAGTGCATTAGTCGATAAAATTTGCAGCTCCACGTCACGTTTCGTCATATTGATGAAAACACAAAACTTCCATTTCCCTGAACGAATTTCAAGGCACGTGAGCTCTCCACAGCCAACCAGAGAGTCAATATGGCGGATAATGGCGGCCGTGCAGCCACCATGCGTGTTGAGAATTGAGCCTCTGCTCTCGCCATTCTGTGCTTGTTTAAGTTTGCATTCCAGACAGTGCTCTGCTGGCTCCAAGAAGTCTTTCTTGTGAACTTATAGACAGGCCACATCAAATGGAACCAATGCAGGTGCCCTCGCAGTCCGAATGAGCCCAGCTGCAACTGAAGAACCTCAACTGCCGCCTACCACAAGAAGCTTAAATGTGGACGACATTGATGACCTGCTAGGCTGTGGTGTGCAGATTTTTGCCGCCGTTACATTGCAAGACTTTGCAGACGTTGACAGCATGGCGTTGTCATGTGCCAATCTGAACGATGACAAAATAATTGAGCAAGTTCTCCTACCGCCAAACAGCGACTCTAACTCTGATGATGACGATGTACTGTGTGCTCCGGAGCCTTCACATGCGGATCTGACTCGAGCCTTTGCAGTCCTTGCACGGGCGTACAGCAACAGCACAAAACTGGCAGAAGTACAGGCTTACTTGGTTGCACATAAGCGGAAGTGCGTGCAGCAACGAATCAACCACTTATTTCCTTGCACAGGGATCTTACAACATAAGTAAAATTATCTTTTCTTTGGATACATTCTTTCTTTTGGACATTCGATAGTTCGGACTTATTTACGTTCCCCGTGGAGTCCAAATTATTGGTCGTCGGCTGTAGTTTATTATGAGCTGCTATTTTCACTTTGCAATTTGCTGAAGGCAGGCTAAAGGCAGGCTGAAAGTCTGCATTTTCAGCGGGGGATAACATGTCTTTGAAGCGTTAACTCTACTAAGCTCCTCCAAGACAGATGCTACAGCCGTTGTGGTCACGACTGGGGGTAACCAATGGGGTCAGGAGTGTGCATGCTCCCTAGTCAAGTTTGAATTATGCGGTGAGGGCCAACTTCAGGATCTAAATAATGAAAGATATGATCCATAGAAATATATGGGTGCCAGCCAGCACCTTTGGCTAGGACTGAATTAACCAGAGTCTAACGGAAATTCGTCGGTCGTACTGGATACAAGAAACGTATCTTTGCGACTTCATTATAACTAGGGTTCAGCGTTTTCAGTTTTCATTTCCATGGCAAGATAAAACTCTCTTTTTCCAATTATATATTCTTCCAGATGAACATTCAAGGCTTGTTTGGTGGATAAACTTTTGCATTGAGCTTGCCAGTTTTTCTTCTACTGGCGAATGTCTGGTTCGTTAACTTTGTTGACGCTATAATATGCTTTATGACTGCAGATCCTGTAATTTAGCACTGTAGTTTCATCTAACAGACAGAATAACAGTTTTTCAGAAGCAGTCTAGCAAGGGCGCAATGCCATACAGTGCTGACACTATACAGGAACTAAGAGCGAGTATGTTTATAAAAATACAAATAGAATTATATTTTATATGTAACATTGTGCGGGCACCGAACTCCAACGAATATTACAGAAAAAATTACTATGTAGAATGACCCTGTGGTACCATCAATGAAATTGCCCGGTTCACCTACTGCAGCAGCCACAGTGCGAAGACTGCAAGGACCCAGTCCGGGGCTCCCGCGCCCCCTCTGTGTACTCCACCCCCTCCCCTTCAAACCTCCCTTCCAATTTCTGTTGCAGCAGCAGGCTAAACAAGCACACATAAGAAAAATAAGAAAAAGAGTAAAGATTGTTTGGACACATGACTTTGGCCTTCCCAGGCTCCTTTTATCAGAGCACGTGCAGCTATTCACCTATTGCCGTCTTGTCAATTTGCTTTCACCGACCCATTTCGGGGCATCTGGGGGCAATTTGGGGCAAACATTTTTTTTTTAAATACGGTGTACTACTTAAATTTTTTCCACTTTTAATAGAAAATGTTTAATCCTAATTATATTGCTGTTTGAATGTACTATATTCCGACCTATCATATTTCACATGTGTTTTTGCATTGCTGCAATGCGCAAGCTGTAGCTTTACGATAGAAAAAAAGGCGGAGGGGGGTTTACACTTGCAAGTGAATGCGAGCCTTCACAACAAGAAGAGCTGCCTTTTTACCTGTGAATGCCATGACCACAATAACTGCGCACAACCGAAAAGCCATGAGACTGGGCATGCTTCTGGATGATGTTGCCAATCTCCCGGTACCGCATGCCTGGTTGAACTGCATTTAAAAATAATGACCATCTTCTAGTCAACATGACAAAAGTCGAGTGAAAATAATGAAACACGAACAGGTAACATGCTTCAGTTATGCTTCAGTTAGGTAACATGAGTAACACAAGCCTTTTCAACTTTAAAAAGTACTACTGCCAGAGCACGGAATCCCTAACTTTCAGGCATTGAAAAACCCAGCCAGCTTTCTTATGCCCACTACACTAAGGTGCCCATCAAAGTATGGATACACATGAATGCTGGTCACATTGCTGAGACACACTAAAGCTTTTCTGAACTTTTATGCGATTCGAAATTTGTTTTGAGCACAACTTACTGACATGTTTCCTAACACTCTTTACTAATTTTAAAATAGTGCAGGCTAACTTGCCATATGCTATGTTGGTAGTAGAACAGTATAGGCAGTTGCAGTGAAATCCCAGTACAGTGGAATCTCGGTAAATGGAAATCACTTAAACAGAACTGCCTCTTAAACGAAACGAAACCTCATGGTCGGTTGGTTTTGTATTCATGCAATTGTATTCAGCTTTGCCTCTCAGTAAATGGAACTCCTGATAAGTGGAACCCATTCAAAGAGAGTCCACTGTAATAATAAATATGTTAATTAATGTGACAGGTAATTTGAACTGCTCGGTTGGCCCTGGCAGATTCGCATGTGCTTTAACAGGGAAAAACTCCCATGAACGCAAACTCCAAAAGCCACACAACCGTTCTTTTGACACTACACTTCAAACACGAGCAAAAGGTCAAGGTTCTCTGTTGCTATCCGCCATTACATTGCATATCCCAGAAATTTAGCATTTTAGCTTTGCGTGATATTCAATACGTAAGGCCCGTGGCCTGCCTCCCCATAGAATCGAGGTAAGATGCCACTTGATCAACATTTTAGCAAACTTTCATCATGTATCGCACTTCAGTGGATAAGTCAAATAATCAAGCAGTGAAGAATTAGGTTTTTAGGGTGCTTCGTGTCGCCAATACATGACCAGTGCTAGATGCCGTGGCACCAACTGATAGGTACAAACCTAAACACTTTTGCAGCTTGTTGGGGTATTAAGTTGAAAAGCATCAAAACAGTTCATTCATATTAAGTTGAAAAGTACCAAAACAAACAGTTCATTTACATAATAATGACAAAATGTCCCTCGTATTTTCTCTCGGCGTGAGGTGAAACCAAGTAGTAAATGACATTACCATTTATTCCTTGCTGTCACGTTAGAGGGCTAGTAGCAAGAGCAAATTCTTATCAATTCAGGCCAAACTCTTCTTTATTCAAACAATTTTGCAGTCCATTTGGAGTTTGAATTAAGGAAGTTTTGCTGTATCACCAGAACAACAAAGTACTACTTAAATATGTAGCAGAAATTTACACAGACAATAAAAAGTCAGGAAACAAAAGAGCAGATCATCAAACAACCTAATGAAGCATGTGCTCATCAAAAGACAATGACATTTGATTGCTCACACTGTCAGGTGGAGCAAGATTCATTCATGGCACAGTGCCATGGTGATCTTTTACTACGATAAAAACACAAGACAAGAAGCTCACACTCCAACAAAAAAGTGGGCTGCAGATGCCAGGCCACTGAATTGCGAGGCAAAGAAAACGACGTGGCCTGCCCTCGGCACTCGATGCAATTGCATGTCCAACATGCCACGCTTGCAGCTTTGGCACTGTACATGCCATTGCCTTGGCACTGGTGACACGAACCACATGTGAATTGAGTAAATAAATATTGAAAAATGTGCAGAAATTAGGTCTGAGGAGGGAGTGGGGCTGTAACGCCTCTATTGAGACATTTATGGAGCTAAGCAACACCACTTGTGGAGCCCAGTTTGAGAGTTTTGACAACCTATTGCAGGGATGAATGCTTTTGTCAGACTAATGGTGATAAAGCAAAGCTTGACAGCTTTCTGCAAATTTAGAGCGGCTACTTCATGACGGGATCTCATGACTATTCCTCAAATAACAATTAGATCTGGGGTAAACAATACATATTTTTTGTTCACGAAAGCAGTATCTCAATGGTTCACTTACGACTGCATAATGGTTGCACCAATTAACTTTAAGGGGGGACGAGGCACTTCGAAAAACTTTTTTTATTTTTTTAACAATTTGAATAAAATTTGCAGAGTTAACGTATTTTAGCCAGCTGGTCTCAAAAGTGAAATAATTCTTTTTATTATAAATATTTGTTTATATCCAAAACAGCATGTTCTTTGTTTAGGCCCTAATTAGCTAATTAACGGCAACTTGAACGGCAATGTACAGCAGATAGAATAGATTATGAATGTTCATAGTGTGTCATAAGCTACAAATCATTGTTTTAGGCCTTTTTGAAGCGAAGTATAGGTTGTCAAACTTTGCCATAACAAATGCCCAGCTTGATATGTTTCTATCATCAATGTGGGTATTTTTTATGACTAAGTTTGACAACGTATAACTTTGCTCAAAAATTGTCTAAAACAATTTATAGCTTACAACACACTGTACATACAGAATCAATTCAGTGTGCTATACGTTACCATGCAAGTTGCTGTTAATTAGCTCATTAGGCCCTAAACAAAGAACATCATCCTTTGGATAGCACGAAAAATATTCATCATAGGAAAAAAAAAATAATTGCATTTCTGAAGTCAGCTGTAAAAAAACATGAACTGTGCAAATTTCGTTAAAATTATTTAAGAAAATAAAAAAGTAACTTAAAGTGCCTCGTCACCCCTTAAACATGGTATGACCAACAACCAATGGACAAGGCGACGACAAACAGCCTCACCATAGGCAAGTGCATCTACAGTATATATTTACATAACTTCACAAACTATGGTGCTGATGATGTAGCCCACTCCACACAGATTTCAGCCAGATGGCAAGTTCATCCTTGAATGAGAGAAAGCAGTGCATGATATACAAGGGCTAAATACCTGCTTCAATAGCTTTGCTGAGGCACTCGTAGGTAACCTGAACCAGCTTGCGGCCGCTCTCATCCACATTGCCGATGAACACCGTTTCATTCAAATCCCCGTGGAAGCCCCGGTGGTACACTGTTATGTCCACTGCAAGCACAGTTGAAATAAAGGAGGGGCATGTGAGTTCTCGCATGTGGTCAAAGGTGACCCCTTCCAACACCAACACACAAGCGAACACTTACTGCAATAAAACAGAAACAGCGTGACACAGGACGAACAAGAGCACAAGACAGAGCGCTTATTGCAGTTTTCATTCCATCACATTCTTGTATTAGAAGGCAACAAGAATACTAGTTAACACACTCTGAAAAGTGGGCAGAGAAAATGAGAATTTCACCAAGATGAAAGAAAATTCATTAGGCAGATGCAGTGGTTTTGTTCCATTTATCATACATATCAATAACACAAAAGATCTGCACTGAACAAGGTGCATGACACTGCACACTGACCATGCACATTTTGTCCTTTATTTTGTTCCTCAATACAGCGGAGTTTAAATGGTATTAATCTCCTGGGGCAACAGAAAAAATTGTATCACCCTAAATTCACATCACCAAAAGTCTTTAAAGAAATCTGGAAATACAGGAGGATGCGACAATGAAATGGTTGACTTGCTCAAAATTTCAGATTTAAAGAATTTTTTTTCCACAATCCTAAAATCTCCCTTTATCTCTTGGTGAAATATGTGGAAGAAATGCGCAGCAGAACTTGAGAAAAGTGCAGTTTTTTAGTGCGTTGTCTTCAACATCAGGAAATCATCGAGCTTCGAGAGGTGCTATTGTACCGATGAGTGCGTGTGCACGGCTTTCCATTGCCACAGCGCTGCCATCTTGGTATTGCCATGAACACGAGATCGGAGATGGCCTCAGCACTACAGTTCTCCAGGCAGAAATAAAAACAACAAAAGTGAGCGCGAAAGGCAAAACCAGCGACACAATTCATTAGTGCAGTCACGTGGCGCCCAGGAAGAGCTCCTAATGGCTGACATGAATTTGAATCACTGGCGCGCTTGTTTTAAGCCCATTTTGACAGCAGCGAGCAGTGCACTTTGCGGGTTCCGAGGCTGACATTTCAAGACCTGTGGGGTTATCTTGAGTATATTTCATTGCTGTGTCCTACCTGCTGCCCGATGGTGATAAGGACATGATTTGCATAAGATAAGGGAATCTCTTTACTCTTCTTTGCAGTGGTAAAGCTACTCGTATAATGCAATCTGACGGGTGCAAAAGTAAGTGTTTTTGGGCACCTAAGACGATGGAAGGCGTGGAACACAGAGCTAAGGCTACCCATGGGAACTAATTCCATTGATTTTGCTGACGTGGCAAGACTGGGTCGTGTGCTATTGCTGTTTTCTCATTAAGTTACAAGGCGTTTGAAAACTGCCGACAAGTTGCATGACACTAACAATGCAAAAGCCCTTTTTTGGACGGACAGACAGACACAGACACACACAGGCACGGGGGGGGGGGGGGATTAGAAATTTAGCACATTGTAAGCTAATGGACTTGAAAAATTCGTATACAGTCGAACCCGGCTATATCGAACTTGCAAAAAGAAATGCCTATCAGTTCGATATAGGGAATAATTCTATATAAACCTGCTGAAGAATTGGCCGTTATAAAGGCACATACCGTTTATAAAATCACTTTATAGATGAAACTAGCTTAGTTCTGCATGAAATAGTTCTGTATTTTCTTCTGCGTGGGCAATTTCACTGCCTGCGACGCACGCACTTCTCCACGTTGTCTAAAGAGTCGGAGCAGCTGAGGCCGCAACCCTCCACATTCGCGCAGAAGCACTGGACTAGTGCGAGCGCACCAATCACCTCGGAGGATGTGGGCAAAGGACCATCGTTGCTTTCCTCATTGTGGCCATTTTCACTAGTGCTCGGTATGATGTCATCAATGTAGTCTTCGTTTTCAGGCTCTCCCGTGGTCACGACACCATCATCTACACTCCAGAAATTCCAGAATTCTGAGCTGCCGGAATTCCAGAAATTCCGGCAGCTCGCTCCAAACTTCGGCAACACCAGCAATGGCTTCGTTGCACTAATCAGAATTTACAGTCATCACCGCACACGCGGAAGCCGGCACGTCTGAAGCAATCTCGGGTGAACCACTTGTACATGGGCTTGCGTACGCGTCAGGTGCCACGGGCACCGGGTTGCGAGGTTGTCCACTTTAGCCCTAATTTCCTCCTTATTCTTCAAGATCGTGCTGAGAGTGCTCCTCGACATCTTGCACGCTATGGGGTCATCCGACTTCTCACCGCGTTCGACCCGACTTATGATCTCAAGCTTCACGGCGAAAAGCAAATTCGGCCACTTCATCATAGCAACACTGCGGGAGAAGGCCCACAAGGCACAAATACAATGAACCAGAAAGGCAGCGAGACAACTCGCACTTGCACCATCTTGCATGATGAGGGCACAAGAGCCTCTGACTGGCTGTCTGAGCAAGAGCTGCGGGCGGGCCAGGATCATTTTTTGCAGGGGGGTGTCGACGGTTGGATGGAGCCACACCGCCGGGTTTCCCCGCCGCGAGGGAAAGCCAACTTACGAGGGCACTTTTGAGCTGCTTGTCGTTCGATATATAGGGAGTCGCTGCTATTTTTTTTTTGCTCGATGTAAGCGTAATTTTTTGCTATATATACTCATTGTAACTATACTGTGTTCAGAAATTGTTTGATATACAGAATAATTCGATGTAACCGGGTTCGACTGTAATCCCGAAATTCATATCAGGCACGACTGTATCACAGTGGTTCTGCTGTAGTTGTTTCTTTATGTACTGCTCATCTTACCTGTGTTTCAAAAAGTTTTATGAAGTTTTTTTTTTCTTTCAGGAAGCATACGAAATTTCGGTTTCCATTATACATTGCTTCTAGGAAAAGGTGGCAGTGCTGTGGGGAAGTCCAATTATGCTGGTCAGAAAGATGAGCCTAAATAATTTGTTGGCAACTGTATTTGGCATTTCTGCTAGCAAAAGATAATTACTGAGCCACATGCAAACACAATTGTGCTTCATTATAACCGGCATCACGTTGAATCCCACATTTTCAGTTTCATTACATCAGGAGAATACTCTACTTAAATAAAGCACCCGCCGTGGTTGCTCAGTGGCTGTGGTGTTGGGCTGCTGAGCACGAGGTCGCGGGATCGAATCCCGGCCACGGCGGCCGCATTTCGATGGGGGCCAAATGCGAAAACACCCGTGTACTTAGATTTAGGAGCGCGTTAAAGAACCCCAGGTGGTCCGAATTTCCGGAGTCCTCCACTACGGTGTGCCTCATAATCAGAAAGTGGTTTTGGCTCGTAAAACCCCATAATTTATATACTTAAATAATGCATGACCCATCAAATTGTAGGTTACTTCACAATATTCACATTCATTATATTGAAGTTCGACTGTATTCGAATAAATGTTGTAGGAAGGCATCAGATAAGTGGCCATAGCTAACATTCACTCTTAGCTCAGCTATACTAATGCTATAATGAACACAATCGCTAGGATGACCTTCTGCAGTATTCTTATGCCACACAGGAAATGCTTCCATCTAATTTAATATTTAACCTCAAGGCAGTCACCTACAAAGCTACAATATGAAGCCAAGGCAAAGAAGAAACTTCTTGTACAGTTAACATTTCTGCCGATGAAAGTAAGCAACTGCGCAACATAACACTTGTGAAGCGTCATTTTGGACAAATGCAAACTTGCATTGGTCCAGAATGCAGCCCAACAGAAGATTACCTCTTCCTCACCATTCAAAAGGTCACCATCTTGAAGAGGCCGCATGTCGGGGATCCCATGGCAGATCACTTCATTCACAGACCTGTACAAATGGAATGCAATGTATGGTTACACAGGCATTTCAAAGTTCTCTCCAAGAAAAGAGAGAACAGGCCTTTGAAAAGAATGATAAGCACAACGTACACTCTGAAAGAAGGCTTAAGGACAAAACTGCACGTGTTGATATGTGTGCCAACAGTGAAAAATATGCAAAACGTAGCACTTTCTCCAGCACTAGCGATGTGACAGTCAAGTAGATGTGACCACCCTCTTAGCCTCAACTAGGTTCTCTATTGTTTGCAAAGCAGCTGGCCAAATTTATTTCGCACCACAATTAAACCCAGTTTTCCTAGGCGGATGTTCTTTGCTGTCATGCAGAGAGAAAGGGTGTGCGCGTGTGTGCACACACGTGTGACTAGTTTTTTAGACACAAGGTCAGGTTAACCAAACTTTATGTTTTTAACATTCCCCGTTGTTACTGTCTCTCTTCTTCTTTCTCTATGCATGTTAGTGCATGGGTGTGCATGGTGTGAACCATGCTCATTGTACTTTGGCATGCCAACCTTGGCTTTTTGTGCGTGTTGTGTGACCGTCGCTTGTTCACTGCTGTCCTCAAGGACTGGGGCACTTGTGCAGATTTGCCAACCCTTGAACTTAAAGGGGTGGAGACATCAAAATTTTCGTTCATGCGTTTGTTGATTCAAACGTTTCAGGGAGCACGATACACACAGCGGGATTCATATATATCCGATAAATAATTTCATAATAGCATTATTATACCGAGCGATTTCGGTTTCGGTTTCTGGGCTCCAGGGGATGCTATGACGTCACAGAGGAGGAAACGCAACATGGCTTGGTCACGTGGCCCACAAAAAATAGTGACGTAAAACTATGCTGCGTCGTCTGCTCGCGAATACGCGTGCTCTGCCAGCACTTGTGAGAGTCGGTGATTCATTCCGAAGCGCCGTAAGCTTTAGCTTTGAAGTGAACCGGAAAAGGCCTAGCGACGATATCGGCGGCGCTGAACGATCAGAGGCGGTGAAGCTGCCGTCGATGCCAAAGTGACCACTCCTCGGTCGCTGATTGGCCTCTTCGCCGTACGGCTGCCGCACAAAGGGGTCCCGGGCCCGTCCTCTCTACGGCAAGGAAATCTCGCCGTTCGCTAGCAAAACCGCCGTCGCATGGGGGCCCGCGAACGGCAAACGGCGTGCGGCGAGTTTCCGTGCCGGTAACGTGGACGGGCCGGTAACGTGGACGGGCCGGTAACGTGGAAAGGCCAAGCGAAGGAGATTCCGCTCCGAGCTGCCGAACTATGCGGCTATGCGAGGAGAGAAGCAGACAACACGAACGCCGCATATCCTGGTCCCTTTCGAAGTCGGCCGGCGGCGAGCGCTCAAACGTGTAAAGGCCCGTCCACAGGGCAACTCGCCGCACGCAGCTTGCCGTTCGCGGGCCGGCGTGCGGCGTTCGTGTTGTCCACTTCTCTCCTCTTGTGTCCTTACCCTTACGTCCTTACGCCTTACCCCTTCTTTGCATTAAGAAAGGATTTCTATATGCCTGTAGCTCGGTCGTAGAGGAGGCTATGCTCGGTTGCTCGGCTCAGCAGGCTCCGTAATCGGCATTTCATCGCTACTCATCATACGTCACGTTTTTGTGCTGGTGTGCTATGACGTCAATATTTTCGTTCCTCCTCTGTGACGTAGTAACTGCCGCGCTAGCGATGGGTCTCGACTACGAGAAGGAGTTTTTAATGACTCTTTGGAGCTGAATTAAAATTATTTTGAAATGTTTGCAGCGTCCAATACCTCGTTCTGGGTGTCCTTGCATACGGAAGCAGCCTACAACATGCTTTTTATAGCCTCAAAATTTGGTGTCCCAACCCCTTTAATGTAGTCGTGGCCAAAAAAATAAAGAATACTATAACTCTTTTTTCACTACTCACTACTCAAGGTTCATTAAAGATCTGCGCGCTTTGTTCTGTAGGGACACTGTCAACAGGCACTTTGCTCTATAGTCAGAGTAAAATATCTGCGCCGAACAATGTTTAAGTGTACTCTATTCCTCACGACGCCACAGTCAAGGGTGCCGAACTAAATGGTACTGTGTATGTAAGTTATGTGTGTGTGCACGTGTATGTAACGCTAGACGAAATTTCGATTGCCTTTACATCGTTTCTACAAACGGTGTCACTCCTGCACGTGCAGGTCCATATAATTGATGGGTCCAAAAAATTGGCGAGTGACTATCCCCTTGTGTTTCAGACAAGCTTAGCTCATCAACAGCAATAATTGCGTTTTCAAAGTGATTTGGACGAGCTCGGAATGTCCACTTAGTTTTTCTTCTACTACGTAGATGGCTGAAGTGCCAGTGCTTGAAATGCGTGGTTATTTCGCTCGTTTTTGTTTTACTACATAAATGTCTGCACTTTTTCAGCGCCTTGAAGGCCGCGTTGATTCAGTCTTTGTGTTCTACAACATAGATGGCAGGCATTTTGTCAGTGTTAGTAGGGCGCATTTACTGCAGCCTTTTGCTTTCTAGTACTACATAAAGGCAGCAATTTGTAGGCACTCAAAGACCATGTTTTTGGTATCGCATGATTTTTGTGCCTTTTGGTAGATTTGGAACAATGGCATCTGTACCCTATGCGGCAATGACGAGTACATATACCGTATTTACTTGCATAATGATCGCACTTTTTTGTCAGAGAAATTGGCGCAAAATCAGGGGTGCGATCATTACGCGGGTTAAGTTTCCCGCGAAAAGAAAAAATTTTTTTTTTCGTCTCGCGTTTGCTGCGGGACACCAAAACAAAAATGGCGCCCAGCGGAGCAAGCCAAACACAATCTTTTTTTTTTCTCGTTGAGTACACTACGTGCACTGAAACAGTTTCTTCCGTATCAGTAATGAATAATATTGTTAATATCGGCAAGTTTGCGGCAAGAACGTAGCCATGTCCACTTTGAGGGGTCAGAAACACATTGCAGGCATGCTGCGGAAACTGCGGCATATGTCTTCAATACTATCCTAATACGGCACGTTTCCGCTAGGGGTTGAATATCTTAGCTGTGTTACAAGCGTCGGCGTATGAATAGGGTACACATTTAACGTATCAGTGTAAACGTGGCTACTATCGTTGCCGCTTGCGATTTGTTGCATGCCCATGAGTGCAGATGAGAAGAATCGAAAGGCGCCTTTTTTTGTTGTTGTTGACCACAACCATTACAAAGCCTACACATAATAAAGGCAAGTTTGGTTGCAGCTTCTTTTTAGTCATGGAAGTGCGGAAAGTGATTAAAGTAATGAGATGAGGCATATACTTAAGAATGTTTGGTGCGTGCAGACTGCTTAATTGTCTTGAAGAGTCGTTCACGTAGCATTCGACAGATGGAAAGCGCGATCAATATTAGCTAGACTTGGCACACAACATATCACTGCGGCAAGTTCGGGGTGCGATCATTACACGGGAAATTAAAAAAAATTAATTTTGACGACAAAATTCAGGGGTGTGATCATTACGTGAGTGCGATCATTGTGCGAGTAAATACGGTAATAAATGACCAAGTGAAGAGGTAAAATGAAGTTTTCCCACATAAGGGGGCACGTGGCAATGGAAACTTTTTTTTAATTTATGGAAATAAACTGATGAAATCTGGCTTACAGGTGTGATTTGTTATGCTGATATCACCGCTGAATTCAGTTTTGTGCTATCTATTATAGTTTTCTAGTTACAACACTTGACAGCCTCAAAAATGGTCATCCCCAAATTACTTTCATGTCGGCATCTTCACAAATGCCCATTCTGTGCAATAAAGCTATTGGTTTCGGCATTTTTTATATGCCGAAATGAGCATAACATTTTTAAAAAATATTTCCTAAGCATATTGTCTTCCTAACAATTTTTGCAAAAATCCCATTATAAATTTTTTTTATCAGGTGCAGATAAATATGGACGGCTTTATTGCACTCATCAATGTTTCAGGATCTAAGTGCTAAAGACAGAATGATTTTGTCTTCATTTGTTGTGAAATGGCACTGGGATGACTGAAAGCAACTGCACAAAAAAGGAAAGATGAGAAAACAGAGCTCAAAGTTTCATTTATTGTAAACATTTAAATATTTACTTTGACCACCTAAAGCCCGCCTAGGATGTAGTCCTTTGCCTGTGAGGACACATATTTTTCATTTTGATGTAGTTTTTCACTTCTTTGCAGCAGTTTCATGCACCTTTCATGCACCAGTTTCAGCATCACACGACTACACAACGTAGCATTAACAGGCTGTTGCTGCTCGAAAAGAAAGCTAGTCGTTGTATTCATAATGTTCACTATTTACATCCTACAAAACCGTTATTTCAAGAAAGCAGAATAATTAACGTCAAAGATCTTTACGCATACCGTCTTCTACACCAATTACAATTTGCAAATAAAAAAACCATACAATTCTTAAAAATGTGTCAGCCCTCGTAGAATGACCCAGCACCCGTGTAACACGAGGATCGGAAAAATGGATGATAAGGCACCATCGAACAAATTACTTTATGCAAACCCTGACATACAACGTACCTGCGCAATTAAATCAACTGCAGAAGTGCGTAAATGGAGACACGGTTCTATCACGCATGCTATTGCGCGATATCTTTGTCTTTGATAAATTTCACCTAACTGTTTGAAATTTGTAAATTAGTTGGTTTTCATACCTATTCAGAATGTACTCATCACATGTATATTCATTTCGCTCCTTGTAAGTTGCATGTGCACATTCTTTACTGTTGCTTAACTTCCTTTTTATTGTTGCTTTTAATAATGTTCATTTCTTAAAGTGTAACAGTGCATATTCCCCTGGCACTAATGTTATTCACCTGAATTTCAATGCGGTCGTAATGATTATGCATGCATGAAGATCTATTCATGCCCAGGGAAGTGGATATATACCACGTGTTGTATTAATGAAGCTATGTACTTACAAAAGCTTATTGTTTGTACTGCGGATGTGTGCGATGCTGATGTTGCCTGGTGGTGGCCCCCTGGCCTCGTCAAGCTGTATGTTTACAGCTTTCTTGCCAGGGTGGCCTTCAACACTGTACTTTGTACATGCTGTAAATAAACCTGACTTGACTTGACCTTAGTTGCCTTTTTGATGTGCCATGCAGAGGTACCGTGTTTACTCGCATAATGATCGCACTTTTTTTGTAAAAAAATCTGACGCAAATTGGGGGTGCAATCATTACGCAGGTTAAAATTTTCAGTGAAGAAAAAAATTTTTTTTTCATCCTGTGTTTGCTGCGGGATGACAACAGGTCAACAAACAGGTGGTTGCCGCTGAAATAGTGCGGACACCTAAACAAAAATAGCGGCTGGCAGAGCAAACCGAATGTGCCGAACGCGAATTTTCTTCTTCTCATGCATTCAAACAGTTTCTTCCGTATCAGTAATGAATAATATCGTTAATATCGGCAAGTTTGCAGCAATAATGTAGCCAGGTCCACTTTGAGAGGACAGAAACAGAGATGGGCGCGCTTAGTTGCCAGTGACATTGAAACACATGGCGGGCATGCTGTGAAAACTGCGGCATTTGTCTTCACTACTATCCTAATACAGCATGTTTCCTCTAAGGGTGGGCGAATATCTTAGCTGTGTTACAAGAGTCGGCGTATGAATAGGGTACACTTCTAACATATCTGTGTAAACGTGGCTACTATCGTTGCCGCTCACAATTCATTGCGTGCCCACGTGTGCAGACGAGAGGAATTGAAAGGCGCCTTCTTTTGTTATTGTTGTTGACTACAACCTCCCCCATTACAAAGCCTAAAAACAATAAAGCCAAGGCAAGTTTAGTTGCAGCTTTTTTTTTTCTTTCTTGGAAGTGCGGAAAGTGATGAAAGGAATGAAATGGGGCATCTGCTTAAGAATCTGTTTGGTGCGTGCAGACCGTTTGGTATGTCTTAAGAGTCGTTCGCGTAGCATTCGGCAGCATTCGACAGATGGTAAGTGCAATCATTAGCTAGACTTGGCACCCGACATATTGCTGCGGCAAGTTCAGGGTGCTATCATTATGCGGGAAAGAAAAAAAATCATTTGAAGACAAAATTCACGGGTGTGATCATTGCGCGATGCGACCATTATGCAAGTAAATTAATACGGTAGATGACAGCACATTCAAAACGTCCACTCTTGCCTCCTCTCGTGCAATCGCTTCATTGGTGAGAGTTGGAGCTGAAATCCGCAGCTGAATATTTAATGCAAAAACTTCTGCTCTCGCACATGTCACGTTGCCATCGCGTCCACACACGGACGCATTGTCACCATCGCATGCAGTCGCGTCGTCACCTTAACCCATTGTTGCGTTGTCACTATTGCCCACAGTCGCGTCGTCAGCATCGCACGCAGACACGCTCACCCATGCGCGCCGGTCATGCCTCGCGAACAAGGCCGGCGGCATCTGCTTCAAGAAGTTTTCTCCCTCTGTTCCACACTTTCCATGGTTTCCCGTATGCATGGTCCGTTTGAAACTTGCTTCCTTTGGGGCTCATAATGGAACATGTGCGTTAAGCTTCCATGATCGTCAGTCACATTGATTGGAACGTGCAGCTCACTGCTGCGTAAATGCGCGCGTGAGAGGTTCATCAGCAATTAAAATCTACAACAGCCAATAGAAGCACACCCTGCGCCCAACGTGACTACTGCACCCAATCGCAATGCTGCTTTTGCTGGTTTATTTTTCGGTGGCGAAAAATAAACCAGCAAAAATAAACCCTTAGAGGGCCCCTGAAACGGTTCGAAGAAATTTTGTAGACGCATAGGTTACAGCTGAAGTTAATCATTTGCACCACAATTTGTGTGAAAGGTCTCATATTAAGAGCTATGGACGATTACAAATTACCCTGCTCCATAGTCATGCATTTTCTCAACTTGTTCGCCGAGTGATCAGGGCTAAGCTCCGCCTTCATTGGCTCCGCGTCATGATGGCACGTCGTGTCGTCGACTTCCGGTTCTCTAGGAGCGAGCACGCGAAGCCTCTCCAAACTCTCCACCAGCTGCTAGGCAGTTGACCTCAACTGAGAGCTATCGAAGCAGTGTGCTTTGCGAGCATTCTGTTGCAGCGCCGAACATGTCTGGTATTCCAGTAACCACAGGCGAGCTGGGTGTTTCGATAGATGGTTAGAGGCATTAACTCAAGCTGATGAAGGAACTTTAGCGTAGATGTACGTGAGCGGCCTGATCGATCTGCACAGTCCAGCCACCTGTCGGCACAGAGCTTAACCTGCCAAACAAAGCGCTAACATTGCTCTAACCAAGTGTAAAACATTGTAAACATTTACAAAAACAATGTGTTAACGATTACACTTCTGCGAAAAATTTACACCAGCAGCAAAAAAGAATACATTTCGTTACTGCTACTGTGTGTGGTTGAGCTCTGTGCCACCAAGTGGCTGCACCGTGCAGACCATTCACATTTGCGCTTCTGCTCATACCGTGAAACGACACGATCAAATGATCAGGCCCTGTCCCCTTATGCTTGTGTTTACCCTAGAACCGGACTCACGAAACGCTATTGTGTTAGTAATCTTCCGGTGTAAAGTGACGGCTGTGAACACGCAAATCCTGGCGCCGACCGGACAGCGGCAGTCCGATGCGCTGCAGCCAGTCCACTCGTGTGCTGCTTTGCAGAGAGACACAATGTCGCAGCTTGACATATTGCCAGTCACTACTTTTGCAGTCCACAGCGCAACGAAGTCGAATCACAGTGCTCGCGAAAAGACTGAGACTCACTATGACCACGACTACGTTGGGAAAACACGGGGAAGGAAATTCAAGACGATGAGCAAAACGAGAACAAGGTGAAAGCAGGAGCCAACGTTTCAACAAGTGGACTTGTCTTCTTCAAGGCGACATATGCTTTCCTTGCCACAGTATATATAGGTGGGGTTCTTCAAAAGGGGAGAGGGTGTAAGGCGGGTAGGTGCGGCAACGAGCGAAGGTGTGTCACCGTGTCGAATTGAGAATAAAGAAGCGCTGTGCACAAGGCCAGTGACCTGGCCGAATGTCAAGCACGTGTTAACACCCGCGTGTTAGCTGGCGTGTCAGACGCAGTTGACACGCCGGCTGGGTAAAAAGAAAGAAAAAAAGAAAAAGAAATGAAAAAAAAAAGGCTAAGAAACCAAACTAAGTGTTGTTGTCTATAGCTTGAAATTTAGCATGGCGACTACGTTGTAACACAAGCAGACGATGCCAGCTGTGTGCCGGAAGTGCTTAAGTGTAGTGAGAAATTGTTCTTGTGCATTCTCTTTCTGTTACTTTCTTTTTATAGAAATAAATTAACTAACATTCCAACTATATTACGAACATCATTTGTTCACCATAAAGGTGGAAAAATTATCATTGACGTGCCCTGGGCAGCCAATCAGATAGCTCGCACTACTGACGTCAATTGGGCGATTAGCGTCATATGTGTGGGGCAGCTGAAAATTCCGCCGAGCAGTGTGCTGTGATAGGCGGCAATGTACATATTTAAATCTTTATAATAAATTACATGCTTTAAGCAGAGCGTTTAGATGCATCAATTAATGATCAGAAGGACCTAATCTAACGATTCAGTTAGATTAGGTCCTTCTGAAAATCGTGAAAATCGTTTCAGGGTCCCTTTAAAACAAGAAGCAAATTGGTTGAAAAAGCTTTAAAAGGGTTTTCGATGGAGTGAAGTTTGAGAACAAGTGCTTAAAAAAAAAAAGCAAAATATGGTCACTTTTGGCAAAATAATAAAGTTAAGGGGTTATTTGTATTCTTTCCGAGTTTTGCTCTAAACTAGGTGGCGTCAATATGGCAATCGTAAGCAAGCTTGAAAAAATTGAGCATTTTACAATAAAATCTTAAATGTTGGCAGGATAGATTGTGCACTCCAAAAGGCAAACATTTTACAGAATTTCAGTGGAATCTGAAGCAGATGCATCTCTCTTTTGTGGGAGGGGCCTTTCTTGCAAGCTTAAGCTGTCATTAACTGGGGCTACAGCCGACCCAATTCTTTAAAGATGTCAATGCTTTTATAATATCAATGTGTCAGTGCCTTGCTACGGGGCAGATGTGGTTGCAGCAAGTGGAACAACCTAGCAGACGACGCTGTGACTCGCATGCGCTTGAATGTGACCAAGCCTGGCTCCTCCACGCTGCTACTGTTAAAAAGTTGGGTGGCTGTACCATCGCCCTGCTTGAACATGTGATGCCCCCATGGTTCCCTCACAAAATAGGTTTCCCGTCCTGGATGACCAGAAGGTGAAACAGCCAAGATACGAGTATGACAGGAATATACAGCCAGGTACCGCACAAAATGTAAAAGCACCATCTTACGTGCAACATGACTTGGGAAACTTGTAATAGTTAAGTGGAGATGGGTAGCAGTCACGCTCGATGCTTGCCTGAAACCAAGCAAAAACAATGCAGTGTAAGACTTTGATAATGCACACTTGTAAAACATTGCACTGAAAACAGTTTCCAATACGCCAAGAACCTGTATGGCAACACATGCAGAACTTCCAACAAGTGAAAACCAGGTTTGTTGGTGTTCACTGAAGAAGGTACCTAAGATGGCCTCCAAAGTGCACAAATGTAGTGAAACAAAGCAAAGAAAGCAAGTTACACTTGCAGTTATATCAGCAAAGCTACCATATTAGGCTTTTGACTTTCCTGCATCTAATTTGCAGGACAATTTAGCATTTAGTTGTGCTGCACAGCAAGAACCTCCAAAGCAGCGATTGCCTGCAGTTATTATCAAATGGTAGAGAAGTGAAGTGTTTCACTTTTTGCCTGGGCCTGCTAACATCTCCATGATGTGACTAAGCTGAACTGAATTATCAGTTGAAATATGAGTTGCACAAGACTGACATCTGGAGGGTAACTTTACTTGGCCAGCATGGTGCACTCACAACCACATTGCTAGCTGTGGATTTTTTTTTACATGCACTACCCCATCATGACATGAAACAAGTAAAAAATTGGAGTGAAGAATGCAAACTGTGCTATTAGAGAGATTTAGCTTGTCCGGTACTCCGGTTAATGCAGGCGGACTGGGCATTTAACCGGAAGGCATAAATGTGAGCGGCCGGAGCAGTGCAGCCACCTGGTGGGGCAGAGCTCAACCAGACAAACACAGAGCTAATAAAGTCGCTGACCGATTTTCCAAACGTCGCGGGGTTGGAAAAATAGTCTGAAAACTCAAACAGTCCGAAAAACTCGATCACCCCAAAAATTAAAACTTAGGCTTAGAGTGGCTTAAAAAGAAAATCTAATAATGCCCTGCCTCATACGCTTGGAGGTGATCAGATTTGCTTGGATTTGCACAAGAGTGATGTCTCCATATACAGTCGACAAGAGCATCACCACAGAGATTGCCATGGAGATTGAAAAAACGAGCCACGTTGCTTTGCACCACTTGGCTCTTCTGAAGGCACAAGAGGTGGTGCCGATCACTCAAATGCAAAGCTGCACAAACACACACAAAGATGCAACGTCTCCAAGACACACCTGCTCTTTGGACACACCACATGCAAAATACAGTCGCCGACCGATTTTCCGGACTCCAAAAATTCGGACATGCCCGATTATTCGGTCAGCTTCGCGGCACCGCCATTCTCCCCATAGACCATAATGTATAACAACTGCCGAAAGTTCGGACACCTTGCAACCTCTCGTCTGATTTTTCGGACACTCCTTGAGCCAACTCAGTCGAGAGCACCATGCACCGACTCTGACCGGTGCATGGTTCAACTTGCTGAACGCCATTTTTGTTTTGAACGGACCTTCCTTGCTGCCCCACGAAGTGGCGCTACTGAATATCCTCGCTCATCATCATCGTTTCCGCCTGGTTCGATAGAGTGGCTCTGCAGCAGTTCCGGTTTCAGCTTAGTAAGCCATGTCAAGAAAATCCAGCAGCTGGTTTGTTTCTTCGCGCACGACGCTGCTAGCCACCCAACGCTGCGAGCAGGCCATGTTTTTTCGTTTGTGTGACTGGTGTCGGCACGGTGGTGTTTGCTTTGTGTGCTGTGTCGAGGTTTCGGTGATCCGACGCGGCATACGGAAACATCGCGTCAAGTCTCTAATGGCGCCGACAGTGCCCGCGCAGCCTGCGCTGGGGAATACCGGCAAGCGGGTGCCGGGAGGCTAGGATTTGTCGCCTTCCGATTTGCACGCTACTGACGCCAAAAATGTTCTGCCGAGCCCTGTGCAGTGGTTCCGGACACCGTCTCATTTGGCAGTTTCACAGGTGCTCACGCTGCTGTACCGACATGCGCAGAACTCTATGACGGCGAGATCATTCGTCAGGTTTCTGCTGCACCGCCGGACGACTCTTGAGTCGGAAGATGACGCACCATGTGCTACGCTGCCGTCGCATGCGGAGCGTGTACAAGCAGTGACTGTGCTTTCAGCCGCCTATAGTGACCGTACGACCCTCTCCGAGATTCAGGCATATCTGATTGCGCGTAAACGGAACAGCGTGCTACCGCGCATTCACGATTTCTTCAAGCCTACTACCGAGCCCGAATAAGTGCGTGGAAATAAAGGATTTCATTTTTTTTTCTTAATCTGCTTTTTCGGACACCTGTTTATTCGGACATTTCCGCAGTCACCGTGAGGTCCGAATAAACGGTCGGCGACTGTATTAACCAAAACTGATCCCGCATTACATGAATATGACAATAGTGCTGACTGAAAAAAAGAAAGACCAAAAAAAAAAATTTCGCAGTTCCACCCAAAAGGTGAAGCACCGATTGCGATCGCAAATTAGTAGATAGCTGTACGAAGTAAGGATAGTAGTTTTGTCGGCCGTATAGACTTGTAAACATTCACTTACTAACTAAATTAACTCTGATAGAATATGTAAGCGTGAGTCAATGAGGATGCAGAAAGAAACACACACAGAGACAGCGCTGTGTTTCGCGTCTGCTTCTTCCTATGTCCTTGTTCAGTTGCGCTTACCCCTTCAATTACGGATTCAAACCAACTAGCCCGTCAACGTGTTTTAACTAAATTAACCAGCATGGTGTCACGCGCGCACAGGTAAACGAACACATCTCGCTCAATGACAGTGGAAACTGTGTGAAAACGGTGGAGTTAGAAATCACGGCAGGAGCCGAGAGCCAATTGACCTCCGTACATCCGTCGCTTCAACACGAACAAAACGTCGAAAGCACAGTGCATACGAAGCTACCAGCACTATGCAAACTCTGCAAACATTGCAGATCGTTTTGAATATGAGGCCCGCAAGGGCGCGCCATTTGGCTGCGTCACAGATTGCTCTCAAGAAACAAGTGCCGGCAACGCGTCTCTATGGCGCCCGCGATTCAAGTGGCCAACGCCGTCATAGATGCCGCAATGTCTTCACTCTGTACGGAGCGGCGGGCGAGGATAACGTCGAGACACCCTGGCAGCCACCCCTCCTCCCTCGCCTGACCCCCATTGCCTCCTGCACCACAGGAGAGGGCACGCATCCGAGCCACATTCCTTGCTCGCGCACGCGAGATTTAACCGTGTTCGCCAGCTCACCCTCACACGCTTTCACTCATACAGAACCTCACGGCGACGGCAGAAATGCACCTGGAGTGTCCGTATAATTGCTATTGCAATAAAAGTGCCGTCCCCTGGAGCATTTTGTCAGCTGAGAGCGGGCATGGCCTCAGAGGCGGAAGGATGGCTGCACTCTCTATTGAGAACGTGCACCTCCAATCTTGGGGGCTATGAGTGGGCCACTGGAAGCCAAGCCTGGCCAAACCGGCACGAAATCCAACATGGTGGCCTCCAAGATCCCGTAGCGTGGCTCAAAATGAGCAATTTAGTCTGCAAAACCCAACTTTTGGGCCTAAATTCGTCCGAAAAATCGGTCGAGAAAATGCACTAGCTCTATGGGAATCCTGACGGTGCATTTATGAAGTCCGGAATATCAAGTCCTAATTTTTGGAGTCCGAAAAATCCGTCAGCTACCCTACTGTATTGCAGTAACCAAGTGTGTTCTTTTTTGCTGCTGGTCTAAATTTTCGCGTCACGATTCAGCGCTGCTGAATATTTACATCAGCACCGAAGTAGAACATACTTGACGTAATAGTTCTGCGGAAACACACAAGGTGGAGAGAAGTAATAAATAAATAAAAAATGAGACATCCACCCAAACATAGCTAAGTGCTACATCTACCCACTTAGCTACGTTTGGGTGGATGTCTCATTTTCACTTTATTAATTACTTCTCTGCACCTTGCGGGTTTCCGCAGAACTATTACGTCAAACTCTTGCCTTTGCTTCTGAGTTGTTAAATTCGACTTTGCCTGTAATCTGCTAGCCGCCTGGTTAGCTCAGATGGTAGAGCGGCTGCCCCGGAAAGGTGTTGGTCCCAGGTTCGAGCCCTAGACCAAGATGAATTTTTCTTCAACTGTGAAGGTTTTCTTTCGAGGAACCCGTATGGGTTTCCTTTGTAGCACTTAGCTACGTTTGGGTGGATGTCTCATTTTCCCTTTATTTGGAATATACTTGGTTGATGCAATGCTAGCTCTGTGTTTGTGTGGTTCAGCTCTGCACCACAAGGTGACAGCACCTGTCAAGCCGATCATGTTTACGCCTCCCGCCCATCCGGTAAAGCGCCCAGTCCGCCTGCGTTTGCTGGAACGCCGGACAAGCTAAAGCTCTCTATTACAAAGTCTAATACCAAGACACAAAGAATCTACAAAACGCATAAGAAAGTACAGATAAGTTTTAGAGCAGTAACTGTAATTTCAAAGCAATCACAAATGGACGAGTTTGTGCTCACGTTAGTTAGGTGAAGCAAAATGAAAGGACTATTTCTCACTTCATGCATCTATAGCCTACAAAATTTTACCTGCCTTTAAACAAATGACGTAGGCAAAGCTAACCTTGTGCCCTTAGAGCTGCCACAAAAAGCATTGCACAATCAAGAACCTCCTGTGCTGTTTTCGGGTTAGTGGGGTACTGACAAAAATTCTAACTCGAAATAATTACATAGCTGTGAGCTCATAGGTATCATCTGTGAAGTATCAATAGACAAAGGCAGATTAGAATACATTTTAATGTCACTGTGACGTTTGTGCGAGCAATGAATTGGAAAGTGCCACACACATCGATGCAGTCATCAGTGCAGGTCTTATTTGTAAACAATGTTATGTCGCGAGTTTTGGCAATTGATTTCGGTGACGTGCAATGTTATTGGCTTGTCTCAATGTTCGGAAGACGTTTCAGCGCCTTTTGCATTGGGTGCCTTGTACTGACCACACATAAAGCATTTGTACGTGCAAACTTCTTACCATTTACGAATTACCAGGTTACTGGTGCCGTGGCTAGCAGTAGCAAAGCTGGTGGTGGCATCTTGTGACAATTTGTCCAACTACAATGCATTCAATTTTCTTTTTTGTCAGTACTATTGTCAAAGGGGATTCTCGTAAAAGTACATTATGTTAATCATTATGCTGCTACCAGCGTTTTACACCCACAGTTAGGTAGAATACATAAATTGCAGTATTGTGTGCTCTCTGGTTAAGCACTGCGTCACCAGATGTTGCTACCAGTGTTATTCCTGCTATACACCTCTTTAGTACTAATCAGTAAACTGCAAACAGTCAGAAGTTGGCGAAAATGCTAAAATGTGGCTAAAACTATCTAATGCCAGGATCATACTTAGTGGACTACTGCCCAAAAAAGCACTACAATAGTGTAGCAATGCACAGGTTTCCCACCAAACTAGCAGATGAAACAGGAGCACAGATGGCATAGTAGACAGTGCGCTAGTGTGCATCACAGGTTTGCGCACTCGTATGATCATCGCTGTTTACAAGCATGCCTCTTACATCACGGGGCAGGAAGTGCTCTTCGAAATCGAAACCGGGACTGGCCGTGAGAAATGAACATATAACTAAACGAAAATCATTGTGCACTGGAGCAAACAAGTTTCGTTCGCATGATTACTGGATCAATGGCTACTGAGTAAGTGCAAGAACAGAGCCCAAAGAATTTTCCGTCAGTACTCCCTTAAAGATGCCAAGTCAAACGCCTATTCATTGCGACTAAATGCAACATCCCACCAATTTGTCATCGGCATTCTTCATAAACTTAAATGCATTGCAAGTCAAGAAGTCATGCCATTCTTGTGGAAAAGCAAAGCTTGAGCAATTACTTTGCAAGGCTTGAAAAGCATATGAAAAAGAAAACTGTCCAACTTCCTGTAAATGTTGCATGAAGGCTTCAAAACAACACACTACTTGTATTGCACAGTCTGCCAAAAAAGTTTGTGGGAAACATTATTTGCGAAAAAGTGGAATACCCATAAAGCCTGGGCAGATAGCCTTGAATTTAATGTTTTAATCAGTATTAGTAGTTTTTATTACCTACATAGTGATGAATTAAATGATAAGCTCCATGCATAAACAGTGCAGAAATTCCTAACTAACATGGAACCTGTGTCTTGCAATCTTTTGAGCCTGATTGTGCCTCCTGGCCACCTACCTCATGCACAAGCCTGTCCAGCTCATCAGTAGTAACTCCAACCTCGGCGGCACCAAGTGCAACATCCAGCACTTCTCTGGCAAGCTGAAAAATGAATGCACACCTTTAATGCCACTTAGTTTCATAAACCTGTCCATGACACTTGGCCAGTGTTGCCCATGATATACACTACAGTGAACTGTTAAAGGGAACACTGAATTATTGTTGAAATCAACATAACTTGGAACAAATCATGAACATCATAAGAAAAATGCTTGATGCAGCGCGTCAGATACATCTATAATAGTAAAAGATTATTACCGAAGCCTTTGTGTCAAAACTGAGTTGTCATTCTCAAAATAGTAATTTGGTGTCTCCTTTAAATATGGGCTATACTGTGCACCCTACGCAAAAAAGATAAAGGCCAGGAGGCCTGCTGGCCTCACCTTTTTTTGCAATAGCGTGTACACGTTTCCCATAACCTAAATCCTGCTCCAGCCTGAGTCTTGACTGAAGACCCCAAGACAGCATTTATCGTAAAAGCCAGTTTTTTGGTGTCTGCCAAGAGGTCAAAGGCATCACCAACAGTATAATCTGTCATACACATATACATCATCGTGAGATCCCTCTCCCTAGTACATTATACTGCACATTGCTGTCAATCAATTTTAAAATTAATTTGAAAGTGATTATGCCAAATAGTCATCCTAGATATAAAATCAGATATGTGGGGCTGTATGGATGTGGTTAAATTTTTGCCATCAGCTGTCATGAAATTTCAGACCAATTTGATTGAAATTGTTGTGTCATCACAGATGAGGAAAAGTACCCAATAACCCATTGAGGGTCAATCTTTTTCACCATATGCGACCGCCCGGGGTCGATATATCTTATTGCAGGTTCCAATTCTTCTTAGGGACTTATTTAGAAAAAAATTTACCGTAATTTTTCTAGGGTAATCGTAAAGTGAGAAAAAAATATTTTGCGTTGGTACATATGTACTCTTCATTCATGAATAACAAAAATAAAAAAGGAAATAAACTTATAAGAATAAAAAATTCTATGCATTGTTCTACACATAGTTCAAGGCTTTGAAAATGCACACACAAGAATATTTCGCAAGACTCAAATGTTTCTGCTCTTGCACTAATAGTATGTACATCCATAGCGTAATCGAACTGCATAGGTGCGCACACTCAAGAAAACTGTGTAGTTGTGTGCGCATCAAAAAAAGCCACACGTGTGACAAACTTCCGCTAATCTTCATCTCATCGCCAACTAGAGGCAATTAGTTTTCATGTGTCAAAAACAAAAAAGCAACAGGAATGCATGCACGGCGGCATCCTTCCTATGCACACCCCTGTGAGCACTAAACGAGCGAGAAACAAGCGGTCGCCCTTTGAGCAATTAGTAACGAGATAGCCATCAGTTTTGCAAGTGCAAGAAGCCAACACCGCCAGCAGAACAAAAACCAAACCACTGCCCGCCCGCCCACCCATGCGCCAATGCGCGAGCAGTAGTATATAGATGCACGGGAGCAAACTAGCTCTAAAACAAACCATGCAACGAAAACCGACAGAGGGAGGTGCGCGAAAAAAATTCCCTGTATTCCCACATAGTGGCAGCACATGAAAGAAAAGAAAAAGTTAGGAAATTGGCGCGCTTTTTAAATGTACAGACGGCGCCGTAAATATACGGCATCGACCATTTTTGGACTTGTTCGAGGCGCCATATATTTACATCATAGACCCTCAAAGGGTCAAGCATATTTAGAATCCCCAGGAGTTGACACAAAAGTCCGAGATCCAGCATCAACATGCCAACCTTGACACACAATGTTACACCTTCACCTCTGTGCTCAGGCAAAGAAAAGCAATTTTTATGACAGGGTACATGACGAGATTGTTACTTCCTCCGTGCACGTGGAGATGCTGACTTCAGCATCTAACTGTGGTATTTAAACAGAAACCATGCAGATATAAGGCAATGATGGAATCTAATTGACACAAAGCTTGTTTGAGTTAATGAGGCAGCAGTAGCAGCAGATGACACGAGCGCAGCCTCGTCGCCTGTAGCAGTTAGCTGCCTGCATCACAAGAACGAAGATGATGTATGATGCTTGTCGAGGGAAGAATGCTAATGAGAGGTCTATGGCAAAGGAAAATTCGACACAAATCTACTTAAATACATTTAAGGCTTCATACTCCTTGAGTCACAGTGGCACATCCACTCTGGGGGATTGGCAAATAATGGCTACATGCCAAGTGACCCAAGTTGACTACTAGGCCAGACAGAAGCCAGCAACAAGTTATCTAGATGTATCCACAAATACATCTGGCAAGGAAACAAGTACCAACGCTAAACCCCGGGAAAGATGTACAGAAAGATTTGCTTTAAAAACGAGTTTTTTCACGTTCTTAACACACTGGTTGGTGATAAGAACTAACTTAGCATAAGAACTAATTTGAGAAGTGACTATATCCCTCAGCTGTCTTTGGCTCTGAGAAGGATATACACATTAACATAGTGCATGCACATGCATACCATGTGCATGTACGTTAGATGCAGCCCAACCTGCTCTCCTTGCAAAACATCAATTTCATAAAATACAGTAAGAGGTCACCCAACCCCCCCCCCCCAAAAAAAACCTGCGAGACATAGCGAGCAAAATTGCTTGACCATGGGCTTTTGGGGCAAATTGCCATGGCTCTAGGCGGTATGGTATTGTTGGCTTGTGTATGTTCTTCCCAAAAGCGTGTTTGCAAAAGACCTGCGGTAAATAGACCCCACTGGCAACTGTTCGGGAAACATGCTGGTTATAGGCCGCTTTTGGCAAGCCTTCATGCCCTATCTGTCCACTTTTTTCCAGCTTTTGCTCCGAGGTATTGCCCATTCATAACATTAAATTCTGGCTGCCCGAGGAGTAGCAATGACCCGTGATGTACAGTTGGCGTCGCCCTTGTGTAAAACATGGGAATGGCGGCCTCTGGGGTGCTCCATAGGCAGCCAGCGACATCTAAAGATAGCTGCTGGGCACGTTTGGGCCCAGCAACTACCGTTAGACGTCGCTGACTGGCTCCCGAGTGCTTCGGAGGCATTTCCCACACAACAGCGGTTCCCACACAAGGGTGATGCCGACTGCACTGGGAAATAGGGCTATATATTGCAACAAGAAACCTGAGGCATGATTAGAAATTGTATGCTACAATCTATGTTCAGCAATCGTAAAATGTAAATAAGAAGCCTATGTCTTTATTCTATTCATGTTATTCGATGACATGGTTTTTCTGAAAAGGTAGGGGATGTTAAATTAACTCACTAGTTAAAGGAAGATCTACGTATTATCTCTATCATTCCATGCCAAACACACCAGGCACAAGATCGACCCTCTAAGATTACTTTTATTTTTTTTAACTGCTTATATACTCAGGAAAACACATTCCCAAATAATTTTGTTAATTCCCCCCCCTCCCCCACACACACAGAAGTGCCATTCAACACCTAACAGCAGAACTTGGCACAAAATAAGTTTTGTAAAGCACTGGTCATTTGTGCCTTACGTCTGTGAGGCACAACAGCACTTAACTAAATTGCACAAAACTTGCTCGGGGTACAAACATAAGTACATAGTAGGCTTACCTCCTCCAGATACTAGCATGTTTACACCTTTCATATAGCAGACTGTAGAAAAGGGGACTCAATAATATGAGCAAGTTATGAGGTAAGTGCTTACGATGTACAATATTTATTACAGTAGATGATACCAGAAGCGTGCAATGCCTTTGGCTTGCCTTCATTACATTAGCTTAGCTAGCTAGAGTTGCCCAAAATGGAATTAAAAGACTTGCATGTAAGCCCTACGAGTCACCTTCCTTGAGGAACAATCTTTCCAGTGCACACAAGAGGCCAGTGCCACAGACGGATTGTTGTTCCGGCATGCTTGCAAATTATTTCAGTATAGTGCACAGAAATGCAAGCTACCATGCGCATTCCTCCAAGCTAGGGCGTTGTCCCATGGTTTTTCATTTACTTCCCGGCGCAGAGTTGATGTGCTATCTAGGTTTCCAAAGCTACACTACAGGACCCTTTCTGAAGCGAGCGCAGGCAGAGTTTCAGATGGAGGCATTGATCAGCACCTGAGAGGGCAGGTGCCACAGCTTGTTTATTCTCACGTTTTGTTTCTTTAAGTCTCAGATTCAACTATAGCATAAGTACACTTTCCATGCAAAATGAATTAAGCACAGTCGCACCGAATTTAGCTGCAGTCAACAGAAAGATAAAGATGTTGACAAACTACGTGCATGTTAATCCTTCAAGGATGAGATATGACCTGGAAAATTACACACACACACGCACACGCACGCACACGCACACGCACACACACACACACACACACACACACACACACACTCTCCCTGTGCTTTGACAAAGACTGGTCTACCAGCCGATAACGTTAAGTAAACACGTCTTACTTCAAAAAAGTTTGTCGTTTTTTTCCTGCATATGTTACGTTGGGTTCTGCGTGCTGAACTTTGAAGAAACACCCTCCCCCCCCCCCCATATATATATATATATATATATATATATATATATATATATATATATATATATATATATATATATATATATATATATATATATATATGTATATATATTTGCACATTAATGCGCAGAATACACCAAAAATAAGCATCAATGAAAACAAAAAATATTTTAGGGAAACTTTCTCTGCAATAGGGGGCCAACACCAGGCACAAAACTACAAGTGGCTTCATCCCCCTTCTAGTTTTGTCATTTGGAACTTACATAAACTCAGGTGCACATTGCATTTGCATTACATTGCATGTGTGATCTTGCACTGGTCTGTCTCCTTTAACGTGCTTTCAAAAGAGAGTGAGTTGCGTGGCAAACTTTTTTTTCATCCTGTGCACCTGCTCTAAACTAACAAATGACACTTGCTGCCTGTCATTCGGTGTTGGCGTAAGACATTTAGCCTGAAACTATGCATTCAATAGTGAAACTAAGCAATAATTTTTTTTTTCTTCTGATGTGTTACTTGTAGGCAACACTTGTTCACAAAAGGCTTGTGCGCTGGAGCTGTTCACACCTGTGCTGACAGAGTTGCCAGCTGTCTCTCCACTTCCCGAGTTCTAAGAATATTTAGATCAGAGCTCTGAATTCCAGAATGGTGCATTACTGGTCTATACAATACGGTCTACAATATACAACCAAAACTGAAATTCAATTTGATGTCCCTTCAAGTAAAACTCTCTTGAGCAACGGTTTCAAAGACTGCTCAACATAGTACAGGAAAAACAGTAGACTATGTGCTATTTAAACAAATGCCAAAATTTATGTTGGTACACTTTGTAGATCCGATATGCTGTCACTACAGAAATTTTGCATAATTTCTACATGTCTATTTTAAATGCCACTTGCCTTAGAAGCCAGACGAACACCTTCAATCTCCTCTTCATCCAAGACCTTAATGGCTGATGAATGCTTAGCAGCTTGTTCACTCAGTGGGATGCCTAAGAAGATAAAAAGAAAAGACAAAAAATTAATTCTGGGGTTTTACGTGCCAGAATCATGATATGATTATGAGGGCAAGCCATAGTGGAGGACTACAGATTAATTTTGAACACCTGGGGTTTTTTAACATGCATCCAATGCATAGTACACAAGTGTTTTTGCATTTTAGTCCCATAAAGGAAAAGACACAATCAAGCTGCTTATATTTCTACCATCTTAGTGGTTTGCTCTATGTGCAAGTTTCAGGCTCCTTTTGAATAGATTGGTGACTGTATGAGATAATTCAGTTTTTTTTTCTGCCTTAATCATGGTCATACACACACGCACACGAACTATTAAAAATTGTGGTGGGAAGTGGAATATGTACTATCTACAAGCAAATAATAAACACGTTTGTTGTAACATCTGAATACTTTCCTCAAAAGCTTGTGCATGCTGGGTCGACACCTAAAACAACATACTTTGAATTCCTGGGCATAGGTTTATCTAAACGTATGCAATTCTACGAGCAGCTACTGCTGCTTTTACCTTCCAGCCTTCGTTGAAACTAGCAAATGTAAAACAAACTTTATGAAATTAAATTATGGGGTTTACCATCCCAAAACAACCCAGACTACGAGTGTTGCCACAGTGGAAGGCTCTGGATTAATTTTGGTCCCTTGGCACTCTTTCACGTGCACTTAAATCTAAGTACATGAATGCTTTTGCATTTCGCCCTCACTGAAATGTGGCTGCCACAGTCAGGAATTGAACCCGTGAACTCGTGCTCAGCCACACAACCCAGCCACGGAGCCACAACTTAGCACAAATTAGCATTTGAAGACATCTAAACTTAATCACTCACGTCTGGCTAAAATAAATGGGCAGCTTTGATGTTGCACTCCCCTACATGACCAATAGAGAAAGTACAAGGTGAAACTTTCTGTTCAGCATGCAAGTACAGGACTGACCATCTGGATGATCTGCGTAGTCAGGGCGCATGATGTGCTCAGGAACCTCGCGCTTTTGGGACTGCACAGAAGATAATTTCAGATAGTGTATTAAGTTTGCCGTGCAGCATTCACACTTTAATAGCGATAAACCCATGCACACAAATGGCCAGTGGCGGTGACAAGCGACAACCTGTGGCGTGGTGAAGACTGACCAGTCATAATCATTCGCCATGTCGATGGGTTCTGGCTGGCCAAAAATGTTCACTTACTGCCCAGAAGTCCTCACAGCAACACAGAATGCAAGCCTTCAGTTCGCATCACTACTGGTTCGGACATGGCCCTGTCAACTTCATCCCTGAGATATTTGTACTAGAGGTTCAAAAATCGAGCCAATTCTAGAGTTATTCAAACAGATTTCGAATATGTCGTTAGTTTTTGTCGAGCTGCTATATTTCTTGAGCCATGTCCTACCCAACAACAAAATATAGTGATCTTTGCAGGCACTTTCTTGTGCATTAAATTTTCACAAGAAGCATCGCGCTGTAGCTTATTTAGCTCTTTGTAAACTGCAAAGTGCCGATATGTAAACAGCATGTACAAGTAGTGGAACTATGACAAAAATTAGTACACTTCCGCTAAATTTTTTAAAAATCCCATGAAAATAACCAAATGCACTTGAAATGACAAATGCACTTATATTTGTCCTATACTAAAGAAATTTGGCATACATACACTTCAAGATATGTAGAGTGCCGATATCTACTTGAAATTGTAATATCTATCAGCTGTAGTAGCAAAAGTACAAGGTTACATTTCATGGGATTGTGAAAAAAACAATTAAAATGTCTTGTTTTTTTTTTCATAGTTCTAGTAATTTTACATGCTGTTTGGATAGATATTGGCACTTTGATGTTTACAATGAGCTAAATAAGCTACAGCATGATGCTTTTTGTGAAAATTTAATACACAAGAAAGCACCCGCAATGATCGCTATATTTTGTCATTGTGTAGGGCGCATAACTAAAAAATTATAGCAGCTACAGAAAAACTAGATATGTTTGAAATCTAAATAAAAAACTCTATAAATGATAGTATTTTCAAACCTCTAGTACAAATAATTAAAAAAACTGAAAAATGGTTTCGCGAAGCATCTCCCCTTAATAGGTGGTGTTGATGCCCATACCCGCATCAACAGTTCTCTCTAGGTAACAGAAACAGATCTCAAAGGCTATGCTTTTGCTGGATGCACATGCCAAAAGCAACTGCAGGGATCGGAAACACGTCAGACACCATGTTTAGGACATCACCTATTGCGTGCAAGAGACAAGGTTCACTGCTTTCTTTTTTCTTTTCCAATGTTGTGTGGATGTGACAGCACCATCGCCAAGATATTGCATGACACTGATTCTTGACAGTAAAGTGTCACTGCAGTAAGATAGTGGCATAGATATTACAAATTGCTTTTAAAGTGCCCTTATAGGGATTTAAAACAGTGCCAACACAGTGTAACACGAGCACCCCAAAGAGCAGTGTGCTACTGCAATCCACTCTTTTCTTATCTACAGCCAAAATGTGAAAGCTGTGAATAGGGAATCATTATGCTATTCATGCCTCATGAAATGTTCCTGTGCATTCTAACACAAACATACTTTTAAAGGAGGTTAATGGAGTACCGAGATTAAGGTAAAACTAATGTCACTGGTTACGTAAGCTGTGTCAACACATTGCTAAGGAGCACGATCATGTTTGGCCATGGAACGAGCCAGAGAAAGCAGCAATAAAAACACTGACAGATAAAAAAAAAAGCAGCTGCTTGTTTTTCATTCTCGTCTCAAGTAGCAATTAGCGTTATTCAGGAAAAACACTGCTTAAAAGGACATGCATGTCTTGAAGCAAAATTTGCTGTAGTTTTCAGACAAGCTACACAGACTCGTCTTCAAGCAGACACTTGAATAACATGTCTAGTAAAGAATCTAGTAACAGTGATGCCAAGTAATAAAACACGCCGATGTGCTTTTACATTCGGAACTTATAAATGATGGGCTCAAAAAGTCGACAACAAGATTCCACACTGCTCTCACGAAGCAATCAGTTGATCAGAGACGAAGAATGAGGGAAGGCCACCAAGCTATCACTGATCCTTCGTCCAGGTTTTAGCGGTGATAGCGTTTCCTCATATATATAAACAAAGCAAACCTCACTCCAATGTTTCATAACGGGCCGTTATCAACAGCTGTAACCTTCTGCTCGAACAAAGCTCCACACGACAGTTCACAAGCCCGTGCTTTTTCACCCCAAAATAAATAAAGAAAGAACGTGCGCTTACAAGAGGGAACGGCCTCAGTTTCCCGGTGAACGAAAAGGAAGGCCACGGATTGTACATGGCACTGGCAGCAGCCTTCGCATTTTCTGAAACGGTCAGAGAAAAAATGAGAAATCGGTTCCTTCAGACAGCTCGAACACCAATGCAACGTTATATCGCTGCTGTTTGCACATGTTCTACTCACTGACCACCCGATGCACTTGTTTGTGGGAATCCCAGTTTCCTTTGAAGCAGTCCTACGGTAGAAAAAAAAATTACATAAGATAAAGCGCGGCTACGGTACACACCAAATATAAGGCTATCGCGAAGAGGTTTAGCGATCATCACGTTGGTAAACTAACCTACAATAAAGATATATTTCAATGAAAGCAACAAAATATTTACCCAAGTTGTTAAGGAAGCCCCACTATATGAATAAAACGGTAATCTTCAGGCGCTCAAGGATGTTTTTAACCCCGAGGTAGCCAGAAAAAGCAAGACTATTTCCGTGCCAGAAATCCATAATAAAAAAGGAAATCTGATCGTGCGCGGGAGGAAACCGCGGAGATACATTTCGTACGCACGACAGCTTCTGAATATCAGCAGATCATGTGCAGTCTAAAAACGGCGCGACTGGCCGTATTCTCCATGAATGGGCAGAAAGAACGTCGCGCGATGCGCATGTGCCGGGAGGCTTTAGTTGCAGTAACACACCAGGAGCGATCTCACCTGTGAGCAGAAATACGAGCCCTTGATTCCCAGCTTTATGCATGTTGGACACTGAAGCTTAGCAGAGCTATTGCACCCTGCTGTACCACAGATATTCTGCAACACTTCACCTTGCGCACCTTCCATGTCTACAGCCGCCATGATGAGTGTCAGTGGACGAACGGCGCGTGTACGCGCCTCGCAACAGAGGTGTAGGTAGCGCCGTCTTGATTTACTTCGTTTTAGTACAAACGTGGACCAATTTTACTAGGTTTATGTATCAACAAACATAAAATGTGGAATTAAAAAGAGTGTTGAAAAAAAAAAAAAAGCTGCACGTTCAGGTTAACTTAAATGAGAGAGATAGAAAAAAGTAAATAAAAAAAACATAACCGATTCAATTGGATTTAGGCGGGAGATTTAACTCCGTGCCAAGATGACGTCCTGCAAAAACACGAATTGTTGGTGCCAGCATGATTTCGCACACTCGCCCGTAGGCACTGAACAAACTGTTAGCGCCCTGTGTACAAACAGACAGCTCCAGCGGCCGACTAGAGTCCAGCTGGCATGCATAAGGAGATCGCTCCTGTCTGCGTGCGGACGGTTTCCTTTGCTTTCTTTCTTTAATCGACGTGTTCCCTCGTCGATCTGCGGTTCGCTTTTGGTTGGACGCATCGGGCTAAAGCAAATTTTGATACAGGCGTGCGCCTGTTATCGTTCATAATGCCATGTCATTTCCGTGGCCTCTCTACCGGACGGCGGCAGCATATTTTAGATGCAAGCTAAAACTGTCGTAGCGCCTTCTGGCCTGCGCTGGTTCCCTATAGGCAAAGGTTTTTCAACAAGCCTCCTCCTTCGTACATACATACATACATACATACATACATACATACATACATACATACATACATACATACATGCATGCATGCATGCATGCATGCATGCATGCATGCATACATACATACATACATACATACATACATACATACATGCATGCATGCATGCATGCATGCATGCATACATACATACATACATACATACATACATACATACATACATACATACATACATACATACATACATACATACATACATACATACATACATACATACATCTCCATCCATCCAGCCCGGCTTCAGTGCATGGCGCGCTTCGGCGTTGGCAATGCGGTGCATCGCTAGATTGCTTCAATGCTTAATGGCATTAACGTCCACAGTCATCCTTAATTTCTTTCTGATGGTACTTTTTAAGCTATCCTCCTCCCAACTTTATAACTCCCTTTACCCCCATCCAGTGCAGGGTATCAAACCCAGAACTTGCATCTGGTTAACCTAACTACCTATCGTGCTTCTCTCTCTTGTTGTCTCTGTTCCTGCAATGGTGATTCCACTGACGACTTTTGCGTCTTCCGAGTACAGCGAATTACCCAATAAAACACCATGCTTACCTTGTAGTGTATTTAAGCTGAACAGTATTCTAAGCGCCTTTACGGCTCTCCGATTATACGGGGTGTCGCAGCTGACGTGCACAAAGCGTTTTTAAAAAGGTCAAGTCGGATGTGGATAAAGCCTACTGCATCTTTCTGCAGCTACCTAAAGAAGCCTACAGAGTTTCGTGTTTTTCTGAGGTAATTATTCTGTAGTGAATAATGAATGATTAAAATTATGGCCAATTTAGAAGTTTAGAACATTTAGAAAACATGTAAAAACACCAAGGGCCGAATTAACAAGGCGTTTCGTTCGTACGTGCTGTTAACCATTGGCCGGCCACCTTCGCTAATAAAATGTCCAACAACGTCACTGGCATCTGCTCTTACTAACAGTTCTAGCGTAAGAACGTTTTAACGAACGCAGACTTAGTTTCAGTTGTTTTCGTCGCACGATATACTGAATGTATAGCTCTTGATTTCTTGTTAGCTTCGAAAAGAATGGCCGCCATATTTTTAATGAGAAAGTTCTGCAGACACAACGGGCATGTTGGAATCCATGATTATGTTTCCAGAGAACGCATGCGTATTCGAGATTAGGCTTGACGATAGTACAATAAGTTAAATGTTTGACGGAAGAGGGAGCTCACAGAAGATTGCGGCGGAGGTAACAGTTTCGTTTGTTATAAGGCCAACATGGGTAGACCGAGATAGGTTGGAGCAGAGTCTGATCCCACTATACTTGTATAGGTGCTCACGGAGCACATGACAGCTGCCAGAGATTACGTATTCGCGGATGGTATATGTATAGATGGTCCGCGGTGAAAAGATAGAATGGATGACTTGCTTTGATTAGGCCGATATCAGAGTGAAAAGCCAAACGTCGTTATTATTGTTAATTTGGCGATAGAGCAGGCAGTCATCAACGAATAACCGCATTTATGGAGAAATAAAATGTTAATCGGCAGGTCGTTAATATACAGGCTGCCTCAGCTACCATGCACCGAGCCTTAAAGAAAGAAGACGGATAACCATACACGAATAAGACCAAGTGCATGTTGTTCAGAGTACAGTTGAGAAACAACCACTACTTTTTTTTAAATTCCTTGACATCAAATAAGTTAATTAAAATAATTGCCATTTTTTACTATTGTCCCAATCGTCAATATGCGAATTAGGCAGTCGTAGGTAATCGTAAGAGACGTTAAAATGAGATGTTTTTCTCAAGGTCCACATCAACCTGCCTTTCTTTTTGTCAGTTTCTTTCTTTCTTCCTTTACGGAGAAGAACGAAAGCCCGCGAATTATGAAAATATCATGTGGCTATCATGTGGCTTTCCGTCTTCACTGGAAAGCTCGGTTTATATACTGCCGAGATAGACTTTAAAATTTCACAAATAATATCTCGAATTAGGTGCGACTTTCAAGATTAAAAAAAAAAAGGGGGCGGGGCATTAAAATGTGGCTGCCTCCAAATTGACCATTTAGACAACTGCCCTGAAGCACTGGCGAAAAAGTTACTGAACAATTTTCTGCGAGTATTCTGAAACTCACGGTATTATAGGGGCAAAGCACATGTCTGCCTCGCCTACTAGGAACTCTTAGGTGAGGCCCTCACAGCTCATCTCGTTTTCTTTGCTGGTTGCTTTTATTGCACGGGTATACTTCGTGAACGTCCTGGATTGCGGTCGGGTCGCACGGCGAAGCTCACGCGGAACACCTGGTGCTCTGACGGCTCACGCTACGAGCATACAGGGTGTCCGAGCTAACTTTAGCCAGAGTTTTTTTTTTTTTTTTAAATATGCGAATGCCACGTAGCCGGAGCTTGGAGTTACGCAAACACTTTTTTTTCTTCATTCCTTCTAATTAGATAATTAGTCTTAACTATTCTACTTCTCAAATATTACAGTTAGATTAAAAGTGCCAAGGAGAAAATTGTAGAGCGACATGAAAAACGCCCGATACAGCTTTGTGTTGCTCAATGCGTGCTACATAAAAGTGTTTTTGCGAGCGTCCAAAGAAGGCCGCGAGTACACGCAAAACTGCCCCGCGACTGGCCGCTCGAGGCACTCGGCTGCGGCGGCCGCGTTTCGATGGGGGCGAAATACAAAAACCCCCGTGGTGCCGTGCGTTTGGTGCACGTTGACGAACCCCAGGATGGTCAATAGTAATCCTGACCACACTACGGCGCGCCCCATAATCAGATGGTGGTTTTGGCACGTAAAACCACAATTTATTTTTTCTCGCAAATTTCCAAGCGCTCATGCTTCTGTATACAGATTAAGGCAGTCAAGTCTCTCTGCATGCACGTTTATAATCATTACGCATTGTTTCACTTATAACGCAGTATTCTGTCGAAAATGATCAATTTTGCAAAGTCGTAAACTCGCTTGAAGACCGAAGGACGAAGTTCAGCCAAATCCGTGTGCCAACCATCAGTGCCACGCTGGATGGGCAATTGCCACGCTTGCAGCTCTCGAAGACACTAGAGCCAGAGCTCCGTCTGTAGTAAATTTTGTAAAAAAAAAAAAAAAACCTAGTATAACCAGGTTCCTCCAATACTTTCGTATCACTGACAGACAAGCCCAAATTTCCACTCTCATACAGACTTCATGCCTGGTATATAGGCTTCGGTTTTATTGCCAATGCGCAGACGGGACAGCTTCGCGCATGCGCCGCACCACGGGGCCGCGTCTGTAATGCTTATCGTAATGGGTATCGCTCTTTTAAGGAAGGCACAGCAATATGCAGCCACTCGAGCCCTCACTTAGCGCACAAAGCATTTACGTTTTGTGCAGCGGCAACATTGTAAAGGCTAGCAGGCGTCCGGTGTTTTCGATTTTGGCGCTCACCTCTTCCGACGAAGAGGAGGAAGAGCCTTCAACGTCGGCCGCCGCCATTGTCTCTTCAAGACGCGTCCGACCGCGGCAGCAGGGGCAAATGCCAATGCTTGTCTCGTCCTGTGTGCGCAGAGGGACGGCATCAGAGACGGGAGATGCTTGTTGCAGTTAGCTCAGTGCGACTTACAACGAAGCTGAGTGACCCGTCCACGCCGCTGCTCCTTGCGGTGAGGACGACTATTTCTCTATCCTTGCTGGCACGCTGTCCTCCCTTCTGAGACGGCCCCACTGATCCACGCGACGATGGCGAAGCACGCGCAGCTCGTGTTTTCTGTGCCGTTCCTCCCTCGTGTTTTCTGTGCCGTTCCTCCGGACATACGCGTGTTGCGTGCGCCTTCGTTTTCTTGGCTCGCCATGTGTGACAGAAAAAGAAGCGAAACCCTTGTGATGCCAGGGCCCGAATCCAAGGCCAGGAGAGTAAAATAAAGCGCCTGTGAAGGCGCGTCTAAATCTCCATCTGCCGCGCGCGTCGATATTGTAACATTGAAGGGCGGGTAAAAATGGCCGGGACTGGGTTCACCGGTTTTCTTACGGGACAGAATGGCAACGTACAGCGTTGGCACACTAGCGGGGCTTTCCTGTGGGCTCCACGCGCGTGTCAGCCTGGGTTAGAGTGCTTCGATGTTCTCCTCGCCCGCCGCTGCGTGCCGAGTGGCGACAGCCTCTGAAGGGGTCAGTGCCACGAAAGCTTCTTTCTAGCGTTTCCCCGACCCGAAAGTCCCCAGACAGAAAGCTGGGGAATTTTGGTGCGAACTTTTGCTTCTCAAGATATCCCTTTGCCTAGCACAATACGGAGAACGACGCGCTTTGCTTCCCGTTGTTACGATTGACGTTTAAGCACCATACCAAATCAGCGTAACCAAAGCTGACGGTCGAAACGAGCGCCCGCCTGCACGATAGTTGACTCGACATAGACGTGACACGCCAACAAAGGCGCGCTCGTCGAGGCAACAGAACAGCCATCGTTCCTGGAAACAATCTCAGCCACTCTACCGGACAACGTCTAGGACCTCTGTGGGAACGACTTCAAGCTGCACTTGCAGCTTTTCTTCCCTGTCTCCCCCAATCTGTTGGAAATAAAGATATATTCATATTCACATTGTGTTCCCAGCTTGTCACGTCACTGCCTCGTATGCGGGGGCGTATACGAGGGACGACGCGACGTCATGGGCGTGATTTTTCCAACGGATCAAGGATTGTGGTTGGCCGAGAAAAAGAACAGTGAATTTCCCCCACGAGAGCAAGGGGAAAAAGAAGGCATAAAAAGTGGATCTTGTTGTGGGAGGCTGCTCTGACATGTACGTGTGCTCCTGATCATGCTCGCACTCGTGCTAGTGCATGTAACTCTCAACATGTAAAAATGTAAATTAATCCTTTTTTCTCATTTCTTAGACGTCGCTCCGGACTTCTCGATCGCCCGGCACCTGACACATCACCAGCCACGGAACCATAAAGGCCACTCAGACACCGAGTCGCAACAACCGGCTGACTACGATGGGCTACGCCAACCCCCTCTAGACTAGCCTGAGTCCCAACACCGTTTAACCACCGCCTAAACTTCCGTCCAAACGGGATAATAGCGGCCGATACAGAGCCCTTAACGGTGAGGCGGCAGTTCTTTTTTTTTTTTTTTGTCGGCAGTGGTCGGCCCGTGTCATTGGGACGCACGTATAACACAAGGCTTGCCGCTTCGCGGTGCAACTTCAGCGATCTCACTATTTTGCCAGCGCCACTGCTGCATGCAGTGCCAGGGTCGTCGGCGACGGGAGGCGATCTTTACAGCACGTGCCACACGGGCCCGCTCTGCGTATATATATGTGCTCCGCCCAGCCATGAACATGAACTTCAGTATAGCCTGCAAATGGATAGTTTACAATAAAACGAATTCGAAGTAACGACGTGTCGTTATTCACTGGTCTACGGCTACTAAAGCGGTACCTACCATAGTCTGCATCTACATCTATAGTCTGCGTGCGACTTGAGAAGGCTTCGATGGCGGTATCGTCATAGCTACGAAAGCAAGACCAGGGGTTTTTCACCTGAAAAGCGTGTACTTTTCGCGTTTACTCGCAAAGCGATGGCAGGATACTCCGGCGTACCCAGGTACCCGGCCAAATACTACCCAGCAGACGAACACACCTATTTCCAAGTGTAAATGAAAAAGCAACATCCATCGCTGGAACGCTACAAGCGGGATCCCTACCAACCAAGTTACGCAAAAGACTACACAAACACAAATGGTCCTCGCAAAACCGACAGAAAAACGTGTCCTTGGACACGTGGGAGCATCCGGAAATTAATGCGCTGACGAGCTCGCTCTGGAAACGCTACTCCGAGCAACGCATATCCCCGAACCAACCCAGATGCTGTTACAACTCGCGCACCTTATATTAAAGAAGTATCATGAAGCCAGATGAGCCTCCAAAAATATGCACAATACTACACCGCGGAGACAGGGCGCGCACATAAGACAGGCACAAACCAACACCCTATACCCAAGGCTGCTATAGGCTTCGCCATATCTGTGGCTCAGCAGACTCCCAACCTCCCGAATGCGAATACCGTAGCCAACACAGAACAAATACTCTGGATCGGCTATCACACCCCACCACTACTCCCGTCAGACACCCTTAATGCGCCTCAACGCCGCGCGAAGACAATTTGGAGGCCGTAGTTTACACGTCCACGTTACGTGGGAAAGAGTTGACCGCTCCCTGCACCAAGAACAGGTATCTCCATAGAGCGCAAAATGTATTACGGAGAAGTCTAACGAAATCGAGTTGAAGCTAACTCCTGTCGTTACATCAACGTGAGAGCTTGCCTGCACTTGCATGCGCTATAGTCAGGAGCCACCGCAATAGTGGTCAGTTTACAAGGGAATCTAAGGCAGCCCTTTAAAGCATACAAAATGCAATGTGCCACGGACCCGATTAACAGCTGATCTGAAATATTTGACAACTTGCTGCTGCATCCACGACAAAGGACATAACGTGCTTTCTGAATGGCGCCCGGGCAGTGGCGTAGCTAGGTCGTCTGGCACCCGGGGCCCATAGGTCTTCCGTCACCCCCCCACCCCCCGGGTGTAGCCGGCGGAAAGAGGGGTGTCTTCAGACGTATATGACACCCCCCCTCCCCTACTGGCCCCATGCACCCGGGGCCCACGGCCCCCCGGCCCCCCCTGTTGCTACGCCACTGCGCCCGGGACACTGCGCGGTATCAATGGGAAGGACCGCACCGACGAAGTTGCCCGATGAGAGCGGTCGGTGCGTTTTGCTTCCGCTTTCTCAAACTGGCATTGCGGCGGGGCTGCGCTCCATGCCCGGTGATTGTGCACTGCCCCTATGGAACTCGAATGATTTCACCACGTCTCATAGAAAGGAAGCGCACACACCAACACACACACACAAGCACACATCCCCCCCCCAAACACACACAGACACACACTTGAAAGAGGAGCTCGAAATCTGAAACGGGAAGAACATTTCGGGAGCGGGTGCTTCCCGAGGACGTTTATATAAAGTACCACGCGTTAACTAACTGTTAGGAAGATGCAAATTACGGCTCTTGCGAAGACAGAAAATAAGATGTGTGAATTTTAGTACGTTTGTGAATGCAACGTAGTGCAGTGTGATCAGATATTTGAGAATAAATCATGTATACTGCACGCAAATATTTCGTCTCTTTGTTGTGACCTAAAGAAAATGTATAATTTTTTTTACTTACGAATCATTCACTTAAGATTCATTCACGGCTATAAAAATCCGCCCTCGAAGACGCATTTTGCAAAAAAAAAAAAAAAAAAAAGCCGACCCTTTAAACGTTGAAGGAGAGAGCAGTACAGCGTTTCTGTGTCGTGTTCTGATTGAAATTTCTATTTGTTCAAGTCTTGCGCGTCTACTTGACAGCTATTTAACGTTGCAACAAACACAACAGGAAAGAAAACATGGTCCTGAATCTGAGAAAAATGGCACTTCTGCCGTGTGTTTTGCTGCAAATGGCCTATTGTTGGGGTTCATCTAAAAATATCAATAACAGTTCACTAGACAGCAGGTCACATAACTAGTTTGTGGAAATATAATGAGAGTTTTTATTGACGAAAGAAAAATACTTCTAAAGTTGGGTCCCTGCGCTAGCTCCACCTGCTGTATTTTATCCGCAGTACACCTTCACTGCAATGTATGTCTTGTTCTGGAAGGTAATTGAAGTGCTGGACATGTAGGTTTCCCCGCACTGCCACGTAGTTCTTCCCCCGCACTGCCACGTAGTTCTTCCTCTCGAATTTCCGAAGTAGGCGCTGAGCACTTAGATTAGAAGTTTCTGCTGCATGCGGGTGTTTCTTCAAGAGAATGGTCGTTCTTAAGCTGTGCAGCAGAAGCTCCCTTCATCGCTATCGCGATGAAGGGAGCTTCTGCTGCACAGCGAACTCATGGCGAACTCATGGCGAACTCATGCGAACTCCACATAGCGAACTCATGCTACCATCCTTTGATCATCGATAAATTTATTGTTTGTAAAATGCCTCCAACGGCCAATTGGGCGGCATTTTTGCATGTATTCGTTGGCTCCTTTCACGCTAGGAAAAACGCTTTTATGTAGCACGTATTGAGCAACAGAAAGCTGTATCGGGAGTTTTTCAGGTTGCCCTGCAATTTTATCATCCACACTTTTAATCTAATTATAATATTTGAGAAGTTAATTAATTAAGACTAGTTATGTAATTAGGCTGGATGGAAAAAAACCACAACAAGCTGAATATCTCGAAGCGACGGCGAACAACATTAACTTGGTTCTGTCCAGTTACGTGGCATTTGCATATTTTTAAATGTTGGTGCATGATGGTTGGGACACACTGTGTAAAAATTGTAAAGCAACATGAAAAACTCCTCATACAGCTTTCTGTTGCTCAATACGTGCTACATAGAAGTGTTTTTCCGAGCGTGAAAGAAGCCCGCGAATACACGCAAAGTGCCTTGAGCTGCCAGTCACGCAGCAATATTGCCTTGAATCTATACATTAGCAAGACGTATTGCCACAGTCGAAACGAGTTATGCACGAGGCGTGTACTGCAGCGGGACTGCGCTTTCACGCTTCCCTAAGAACACTCGGCGCAATCAAGCGCTGCCGCCGCGAAGCCTCCAAAATTCATGGCGCGGCGGTGCATGCGAACGCTGAGAAACACGTCATGCCGCAACCGCGGGCTACTTTCTCGCGCTTCCTCCTGGACACGCTGCTCCCTCTAGTGGCACTGCCGATAAGTCCGCGCGTGGTCTCCGAGACGAGAAGCATGGCGCGCCGGTGCCCAGTGATTGATAGGCATCAAAGTTCATCGCAGACCGAGTGTCACATACCCAGTGCTCCAAGTCGGCGTCAAAGAGTTTCACTGAACAGCGCTGCCTACTCACTCCCGTACCTACAGTGGCAGATGCCGGCGTAAAAGAACTACGTTGAAGAATATATGGCACGTCTGTACACATTGTCCCATACTCAGTGACCCATGTTGGTCCGATCGTTGGTTTCTAACCCTGTTACCTCAGCAGAGCAGCGCGTTGCGTTACCCACTCGACCACTGACCACCCAGTGACCCAGGTAGGCGGGACAACGGTTAGAGACAAACGGATACACAGCCCCCAGAAAGTGCGTGAAGTACTTTAAAGGGACCCTGAAACAGTTCGGACAAATTTTGTAGACGCGTAGGGTACAGCTTAAGTAAAACATTCGCCCCACAATTTAAGTGAAGCGTTACGTAGTAATGGAGCTACACGCGATTAGAAGTTACCCTCCTCCCTAGTCATGCTTTTCCTCCTCAACTCGTTCGCCGAGCGATCGCGGCTGAGCTCCGCCTTCACTGGTTCTGCGTCACGATGCAACGTCAATCGTCCACTTCCGGTTGTTTTGGAGCCCGCCCCCGCCCGCGCGAAACCTCTCCGCCAGCCGCTTGGCCGTCGACCCCAAGCGAGAGCTATTGGCGGCGAGGAGTTACGGAGTCGCCCTCTATTGGAAGCGCCTCGCTGCCGTAGTATGAGGGATCACGTGGCGCGCTCCTCATAGGTTTTGCTGTCAGCGCTCACTTAAAACACCACGCGGGAGCTCTCCCGGACATTTCTGTAAGTACTTTCGAAACGAGAAAAGTTTGTTATTGTCTAACTAATAATCTTAGGCAAGCAGAAAGCACAGGATGGTCTACAGACGCTATCTCTTTACCGAATACGTACAGTGAACGCCACTGCGCGCGGTCGCCGCGATGGAGTCTCCCGAACCGGCTTCTTGTGTGAAAGCTAGGTAAACGCTGAGAGCAAGATATGTGAAATATGTTCTTGTAGTGTTTGTATAACTAAATAGAGCGTAATAGAATGAAGCCTCAATGAAGCGATCGCACAGATTCGCAGCGACCGACTGCGCGTCTGCATGCTTGTCCGCGCACTGTTTCGCTTTCGCCGCGTGCGCGTTTTCGCAACGTGCCATGAGCTTTAGGCCGCAGAATTATTTGACAGTATACAAGCAACCATTGTTGCGTTGGCGCTATCTGAGCTGTTCAAAAATAATTTCATTGTAGAGACTTCGACGCCTACGGAGACTGATGTGCCTTCGCGACGATTCAATCTTTTTTTTTTCTTCTAGATTCTTGGTCGTTTCAATATTATTTCTCGAGTTGCGTCGCACTGTATGTTTATCGGTGTTCTCAGCGTGCGATTTCCCGCTGCTTCTTTTTTGTAATCCAGTGCATTAATTCATAACACAAACATGACCATATGCCATGCTTTTTTTTTTTAATATGTGCTTCTTCCCGCTCCCTTTCCACTCCAGTGAACTTGCCAGTATCTATAGCATCGACAAGTTCATAGACCAAACCGTCATGACATTAGTCGGGCAGCGGACTCGGGCGAGCGTCTCAGTGCGCGTTTACAGAACATCGCAGACCGGGCGCCGTAGCAGAAATCTTCATCGCGTCTGTGCTTGCTGCATACCCGAGTTGTAGCCGATGACTGTTTGCCGGTTTTATGTTTCGCGAGCCAAGCTTCACGCAGCTTCTTGTCCTGCGGCTACGTGTGAATAAGGCTGACGCCGGCCTTCGTTACGTGCGTCCGGCCCTGCGGCACCGAGAAGTAGCCTACCATGGTGCGCGTCTTCAAAGGCAGCCGCTACTTATTGTAGTGCTTTGAAGCGTTGTAAAGGAGACACTCGAAGCGGGAAAATTTCGCCACTAAATGAGGACCGCAGCGTACGAGGGAATTTAAACTCGCTTTCAGCTCGCTTCGGCGCGCCCGAAGCAGCCGACGCAGCCGCTATGTCCACGTGATCCCTCCTAGCACGTCACGCCGACGGTGGCGCCAGCTTTTCCAGTGGTGGAGCTCGAGGCCAATATCGAAGCAGCGTGCGTTGCGAGCATGCTGTCGCAGCGCCGAACGTGTCTGGTATTCCGGTAATAACACACTAGCCGAACGTTTCGGCCCAATGGTGGAGGCATAAACTTTAGCGTAGATGTACGTGAGCTGCCTGATCGGTCTCCACGGTCCAGCCACCCGTTGGCGTAGAGCTTAACCAGCCAAACAAAGAGCTAATATTGCTCTAACCAAGTGTAAAACATTTTAAACATTTACAAAAACAACGTGTTAACGCTTACACTCCTGCGAAAAATTTACAACAGCAGCAAAGAATTTATTTTGTTGCTGCTACTGTGTGTGGTTGAGCTCTATGCCACCAGGTGGCTGCACCGTGCAGAGACCACTCACATTTGCGCTTCTGTTCGTTCCATTAAACGACACGCAAGAGGACACGGCCAGGCCCTGTGCCCTTGTGCTTGGGTTTACCCTAATACCGGAATCGCGAAACGCTATTGCATTAGTAATCTTCCGGTGTAAAGTGACGGCCGCAATCGCACAAATCCTGGCGCCGATCGGGTAGCGGCAGCCCGATGCGCTGCAGCCAGTCCGCTCGTCTACTGGCTTGCAGAGGGACACGATGTCGCAGCTTGACATATTGCCAGTCGCTACGTTTGCAGTTCAAAGCGCAACAAAGTCGAATCATAGCGCTCGCGAAAAGACAGACCGACACTGACGGCGGAGTTCTCATCAAAGACGGAGCACGTTGTAACACAAGCAGACGACACTTGCTGTGTGCCGGAAGTGCTACGTGTACTGAAAAATTGTTATTGTGCATTCTCTTTATGTTACTTTCTTTTTATAAAAACAAATTAACTAACATTCCAACTATTACGAATATCATTTGTTTACCATAATGTTGGAAAAATTATCCTTCACGCGCCCTGGTCAGCCAATCGGATAGCTCGCCCCACTGACGTCATATGAGTGATTTCCGTCATATGGGTAGGGGCGGCCACTGGGGGCGGCTTAAAATTCCACCGAGCAGTGTGCTACGATCGGCAGCGATGTGCCTTTTTAAAACCTTATAATAAATTACACGCTTTACGCGGAGCACTTAGATGCGTCAATTAATGCTCAGAAGGACCTATTCTAACGACTCAGTACGTTTGTAGAAAATCGTCAAAATCGTTTCAGGGTCCCTTTAAGAATGTTATTGCATTAAAAGCCCTTCTTGTTCATCGCAAACTCTTATTTTTAACGCGATTACCACCCTTTTGCCACTTTACCGACTTTGTGGTATGTTTGTGTATCCGTCCGCATATATAACCTCTTTCACATACCCAGTTACCCAAGTTGTCTGTACTAGCTTGGTCTTTACATGTGTCACTGGGTATGTACGCATATAAAGCAATTAAATATAGTATGTCAATCTCCTTAATACACGCTCTGCACTTGTGCATATCGCAACTCTGTCTGGTTACTTTCATCATCATAATGATGGTGGAAGCAACGGGAAGCGGCTGCGGCCCCGGTCCCTCCCCGTCCCGTAGTCCTGACTTAGGCGTGTACACCGTTTACGCAGCAAAGGCAGGCTTTCCGCCAATAACGGGATTAGTGAAAATAGCGACAATACTGGATGCACGGAGCCCCTCATACAAAAATAAATAAAGAAGAGCAAATGCGGGACCTGCCACGCCCGTACCTGCCACGTTTTCATTTCTTTGAGCTGTCTTCAGGCAATTCCCAGCGAAGTTGTGCTCGCTGTGTGCACGCATTTACTTGCTCGTTGTCCGAAAAAAATGAAGCCGTTCGGCACGATCACGTAGCTCCTGAAGGCATTGCCTTGCTCACCGCAAAAAGCTACGGTGTCTCGTGACAAACCTCTATCAACGCGAACCATGAACCGCAACTTGCGCGTAACTCCTGCTTCTGACTGAACGCACTGTCGGCATCACAGTCAAACGCGACAAGCAAGTTCAACTTGAGGCTTCCGCGAGAAATCAAACAAAACAAACATCGCTCTCTCGTCTCAGCACTGCTTGGCCGGGAAAAAGACGATGATGTGAGTGCCAGAGCTTCAACTACGTCCTTTTCCGATGTACACGTCGTTGCACAATTACTACGGAAACTTCACCAAACACAGCACTCGGCCAGCCAAACATGATAGCGGAGAGAGAGGTGTCGCGGTTCGGACCGACTAAAACTCGATGGTGAACGAAACGAAAATTAAATTCTGCTGGACGTTTCTCAGGACTCGCGCTGGGCTTCAAAGGCCGTTTAACACTGTAACTAAGCTTTATTACGACAATAAACACGTACCTATATTGCTAACAAATCCAGGATAATGTTACTAAAGTCATTTATTGCCGTAAAACAGTTTGTCGTATTACGCGACCATCACAGCGCTTTCTCAAAAGACCAATTGAATACTCCATAAATGTGAAACAAGCTGCATGCAGAAGTTACTTCGACAGAAATTAGTGCACATGTAACTTTTAACATTGGAGCATATGTAATGGTTTCTGGTTCTGGATAGACAGGATTTCTCCTTCCGAGCGTGCAACAGGTGGCGCACTACTTTATGTTGCGGACGTAGTCGCCATGGCCACAGCCCATGGCCGCAGCCGTAGCGAAGCGTCCGAGGTTCGACAGCGGAGTAATCTTACACCCGTCGGCAACTTTCTGTGGCAGCGCAGCCAAAGCTACGGAGCCAAAGTACATATTTTTTTACTGCGCATTTGCATGTAGTCCGCAAATGCAAGCAACTGGAAGCTACGTAGCGTAAAACAAGCCGTACCAATTAATATATTTAGCTTTTGTTCAACATTTATGTCATAACAAATAAAAAGCTTGCTTAGAAAAAAGATTTTCGTTTCTTGCTGTTTCTGGTTTTCTGGATTTGTGATATCCATGTCTGGTTTTCCTCGCCCTGTAAACCCATGGAGGAAGGAAAAAGATAGGAGAGAGCACACCGCAACGCGATTGAAGCCAGACCTGGTGGCCCAACACGTGCACCGCTCGTCAAAGTGCGCGGTTGGTCTTATCCCGTTTTGCAGGCAGAGCCAGCAGAGCCACGACAGGGCAGCTGAATAAGCGCGCACCAAATAAAAACTACTGGCATAGCTACTGGCAACCAAAGGTCTCAACAAATCTCGATTCTTGCTCCGTGATCTCGGCGCAAGAGGTCACGTGTTGGGCCACCACTATGGCTTCACGGAGCGTTCGCTTGCCAAGGCTGGCTACGTGACGTAATGCTTCCTCCATGTGTAAATCGCAAGCAAAACGCCGGCACTACTTGGCGCAATAACAAAAGAGCAGAAGCTCCGCACGTGCGAGCGCGTGCGCGTAGCTTTGGCTATGCTGCCACAGAAAGTTTTTTTCTTTTGTTCTAGAACGTTGGTAGCAACGTTCTAATAACGTTTGTTGGTGGTGTGCACCGTGTCACCGACGAGTTCGGAGAATGGAACATGGCAACGCTCAGCGTTCATCGTTGCGCGCGGCATCAAGTACGGTTACTCAAGGCGACCAAAGTGAGAGAATCGACCTGCCCCGAAATAGTTTGGCCAACGTGCCCAGCGTCTCCAACGAAACAGTGCAAGGCAACAGAGGCACCTCCAACGTTTTGTCCAACACGAGCGGCCTCAATTTCGAAGACATCTGGCGCCTGCCTGGCGCCTGGATCCGACCGTTTGCAGGTAGCCGACGGCGAGGCGTCAGCTGGCCAGCACTCGGGTTCGAACTGCAGCTACCATGGGCAGGCGGCGGTCAGGTCCTAAATCCGTGGAGACCGATCCTCAGGCGTCGTGCTACACCACAGCAGCCTTCGTTCTCTTACGGTGGGGGACACAATGTTGCCACCTCTGTTGACGACAGAGCGCCCTACCACAGATACAGGGGGCAGTATTCCAACGAGGCACCGTACCACGATCGCGAGTCGCCTTACCAGGTAACACCAGTGCGCAGTCAACGCCCGCTGCGGCCGCTGCCCGATGACCGCCAGCACGCTCCTGACAATAAAATATTCGCATCGGCTCCCTCGCACCGTGAGGTCGCGGCGGGCCGGGATACCAAGAGCGTTCCCACACTAGATGCGGCTGGAGACTATCCGGGAGCGGCGTCTGCGCGATGTGAAGCTACGACAGATTCTGCAGCCGGAGTGTCTGGAACTGGTGGCGTTCCTACCGCTGCTGCCAAAAGGAGCATTGCAGTTCGTGGCAACATCGAGCAACTTCCGGGGGATTTTGGCCCGTCCGACTCAACATTAGCGCCAAAGGACAGCGAAGACGTACCAAAAGAGTCTCTGTGCGCTTTCTCCTCTTCGACTGGGGACGACCAAAGCTGCGACCGGCAAGTTTTGAACGATTGTCCACTGGAAAATGCCAAATGCGAAGGGGAGGATGACGTTTGCATTTCGCTGGAGATGGGTTGTTACGAAGAGACTGCAACTTCTGATTCCCCACCGGATTGCCCAGTGGAAAAGATCAATCGCCAATGGGATTGCACTTCACTAGAGATGGGTTGTTACGAGGAGCCTACAATTTCCTATTCCATGCCCCAAAAGATCAATCGCCAATGGGATTGTATTTCACTTGAGATGAGTTGCTACGAGGAGCCTACAATTTCATATTCCATGCCTCTCCAGGTTCATGAAGACAGCCTAAATTGCGTGGTGATTTCTAGTGATGATGACGTGCTGTGACTGAGCCGTATCCGGAAATTCTAACGACGATGGTAGTGGGCTTGTGCCGGTTAGTTGATCGACTTCCTCGAGGCTGGGGGTATAAACAGTGTGCTCAGGGAAATCGATGGGAGGACTTGCACGAGAAGCTGTGTTACTGATTGCGAATCTTAGCGACCTCTTTTTTTAGAGTTATTTGCATCTAAGTGTAACACCTATGTGGGCCTGAATGAAGTAACCCAAGCTCATTATCACAGTCGCTAGCTACTTTCATTCTACACTTGTTTAGTCTTTGTTTTACACTTGTTTAGTCCTTGTTTACATTTAGTACACTGTTTGCATTTTGGAATATTGCTACTAGTCTCAGTTTTGTCTTCTCTCTGAAATGTTAATAAATTGCATGTTCTCATTGCTTGCCGCCGAATGTGTTTATTTCGTTTAAATTACAAATGTGCTTATGTTTTAGAGCGCAGCTCTTAAACCCAGACCACATGTACGCTTGCGGTCGCGCAGAAGCTCGCGTCTACGCGTCTTGCGCCTGCCACGCCTCGCGAGGAATGGTTGTTTGCATCCACAAAGAAGCGCCTCCATGCGCGCGACAGCACGCGTTCACTGGGTTCACTCATAGACGCCTTGGAAGACGCCACTTCGTATTTTGTTATTGACAGTATTTCAAAATGCTTCGATATCTGTAAGCGTAATTGTTATATTTTTAGAGCTGTTAGATCAACGCACAAAAGGAAATATTAAGCACTTGCTTGCACGATATAAATATGCTTCACTGAGAGTTGAATGTACCGCGCCGTAGCTGCGTCGCCTGGCGCGCCCACGCGAGGCAGCCGAAGCTCGCGATAACAGAGCAGCTGTTCACTGAGATCCTGCGGCGCGTTTCGACGCGTACCAGCCGTGCCGCACTGTCTGTGCATGCGTGGGTGCGCGTAGGCACGCGTATACGGGTGGTGCTCCTGCGGCGAGCGTCGGCGTTGTCTGACGGCGTTTAAAAACCCCAACCAGACGTACGCGCTGCTACGCGTCGCACGTGCAGCGGCGCGCCTGAACGCGTACGGCGTCAGGCGCGGAGGCTGCATCGCATGTTGACGCGCGGCGGCGTGGAAACCTTGCACTGCTAGGTTTCTTGTGCCCGCGCCGGAAGCTGCCGCTCGCGTCACCCGCCCGACGCGCCTCACGTGACGACGTCGAACCAACGTGACTTCCGGAACGATTCTTCGCGTGGCGTGCAGGCAAGCCCGGGCAAGCTGCGTGCGTTGTGATCGGAATTCCGCGCGGGGTTTTTTTTTTTTTTTTGATGGCAGCCGCTGAAGTCTTCAGCCGCAACGCGTGCGTTAGGAACCATAAGTTCATCACCGAAGTTCGCGACCTGACACAGCGTGCAGAACGCGTAAAGCCCCAAACAGACGTACGCATTGGAACGCATCCGCACGCACCGTGCTCACTCGACGTCGCGTCGCGCCCGGCGGAGGAAGAGGGCGCGCACCCAAACGATGCAGGAGTTGCCGCGCGCTCGTCGCCGCGCGTTTCGTCGCGGCGATTCAAAGGCAGTCCAGCCTACGCTTAACGGTGAAGTTAAGCAATGTGTTAAAGATGGCGATAGCACGCAGTAAGGTTTAACCTAAAATTTGTTTTTATATTTTAAAGAATGATGTTGTAGGACTTCTAGTGGTTCAGTCAGCTCAACTGTCCGTATTGTGAACTCGGTGAAACCTGCAGCAGCGTCGGCAAAAAGCTGCACCAGCCCCAGGCGAACCAAAAGGCTTTCGGAGAAAAGGAATCAAGGCAACTATTGGACGTTAATATGAACAACAGTGTTAGGGACAAGATATTGTCTATGTACTCAGACTCAATCGGGGAGACCGGGAAGTCTTTGCCAAAGTAATCTCCGTGGCTCGTCTGGCGATCTCCTTCAACGTGCAAGCAGGCGAAATGAAGAAGAAACAAATAGTGTAATCACATCGTGTTTGCTACTCAGATCGTATTCGACTTCAGAACTCACTATTAAAAATTATTGAATAGCCATTTGCGTTCGAATGTAACGAATAACAGAACTTTTGAAGCCTCGAAGGTGAGAGGCTGATGCAAGTGAGGACTCGTATTCCGAATGATTGTGCTACTGGAGAGTCGTGGATGTTGCGCAGAGGCGCACCAGTTCCTGAAAGAATTAACGCACGGGTGCTAATCGGTTCTGGGGAACAAATCATAGCTGTCATTCACAGCCTGTAAACCTGCAAAGTTGTTTCAGGCAAGGAAAATATTCTTTTGACAGTTTCACCATGTCTGCAAAACTGTAACCAATTAAAACTGGGTGCCCAATGTGGTACCATACTTATCGTGTTCAACAAACACAGCAGATCTACAAATATATCTACGTTTATATGAGACATGCCGTTCCTTTAGATGCTCCATTATTGTCCTTATGATAGTGCTCCGGATAACTGAAAGAAGCCATTTATATTGCAGAAGCTGCTTAGTTGAGCGGACGTACAGTCGGGAACGGCATTACATGTAGAGAAAATTTGTTTTCCCGTTTACACCCCTACAAAAAAGCCTGACGCAGCTACCTTCTTCTTTTCTTGCTTTTTTTTTTAATTGAACAAATTCTAGAGTTTCACGTCTGGCGATATACTTATGAGGCACCCTGTTCAGTTCTCACCACCTGGGGATCTTTAACGTGCACGTAAACATAATTACGCGAGTGTTTTTCCATTTCGTTCCCATAGAATTCCGCGACCTGGTTTGGACCCGTGAGCTCGAGTTTAGCAGCGCAACGACATATCCACTTAACAGCGAAGGTGTTAAGGGCTAATTTCCCCGCTATCGCGTCCGCGTGTAGAAAAATTCCTGAAGATAGTGCAATGCCAGGCCGACCCGCGGCGGAGGTGACGTAGACGTTAAGCACTCCCCAGACGTGGGCCGATCCCGAAGATAGTACAATACCGAGCCAACCCGCGGCGGAGGTGCAGTTCGCTATGAAGGGGCACACATACAGAGCATCGCTGGTCATCCTTCTTCACAGAGTGGAAGGGCACTGAGTTTTGTTGCTGTTAAGCATGGACTGGACAAAAAATTTCACACGGCTTACGGGCCAAAGATTAGCATATATAATCGCTACCTAAAACTGTTTTCGGCACCCGAGGGCCGACCGCAATAAAAGAACCCGTGCGAATTACTCCGCGTTTTGTTACGTAAGCACGACGCAAACACGGTAGGCTGCACGACAGTTTCTTTCTTTTTCTGTAAGAATACTTCCCGTAAATCTGAGTACAGGGCGCCGGATGGGGCCGACATGTTTTATTTGTTTGAAGCGGCAAGCAGGACGTTTACATATGTTCTTTCTGTCTGCGTTTCGCAAGACCTACTGATGAAAAACTATATGCGCGAAAATTCACACGAGGTATACATGCTGCTCGAAGAACAAGAAAAATATTTGTTCTGCAAAGCGAACTGTACAATAACGTAGTACAATGAAAGCCGACACTGCGGCCTCAATGCACGCGCAGTCACCGAGCGTCTTTAAAAATCAATAAAATGAAATAAAGAAGAGAAAGAAAGGCATCTATTCCTAAGGCATAAATACATGTCATATGCAATTATAAACGCCATTTGAGTGGTGTGATCGCGAACAGTAGCGCGCAAAGCAAACGACCCCGCCGAGCAGAATCGCCAGCAGTTTCCAACGGCGCGACCTTGATGCGGCCCAATCTACTTCGATCGCAGCGCCGCCACACTATTTTTGATCGTCGCGCGCCTGACCGCAAAGCATGCGGCGCTCCAGCCGCTCGTCCCACTCCCCCCCCACCCCCCCCCCCCCATATTCTAGTACACTCTAGCTACGAGTAAAGGCCCAACCACTGGCACGCGTAGGCACGCGCCAATGCGTCAAATGCGTCAAAAGCGTCGCTCGCGAACAGGGTGACGCGTGGCGACGCTTCGCCGGCGTGCACCAATCAGAGGCTGCGACGCGTCGCCGGCGTCCGCCAATTAGAGACTGCGAGGCCATGAAATGAAAGATCTTGGTGAGTACTTTGACAAAATGCTAGGCTTCTCTACACACGTTAAATATGCTCAATGTGCCTTTAATGCTCTTGGAATTGTATGTCGTATATTGCAGAAATTCCACTCACCTGCTCTGTCTCTGACGTTGTATTTTGCTCTGTGCCTTCTACTACTAGAGCATGCCTGTGTAGGTGGGGGTGCAACGTGCAAATCTAATTCTGACCTCATTGAACGCGCCTAGAACAAATTGACACGTATGTTTAAGCACCACTTTTGCCATTCTGGTGACCATAGTTCAGTCTTCTCAAACATACCTCAACTGGCACCTCTAGACTCGAGACTTAATCAGACCTTTTGTTCCTGTATAAGGCGGTTCATGACATTATACATTTCCCAAAGCTTCTTGATCATTTGCAATTTTTCGTGCTGCAACAGTATACCAGGCAGCATTCCGCATTCCCTGGCTAGCCTTCTTGAATTTAAGACTGCTTGACTCCAAAAAACATAATAAAAATTGTGCCTGTATTGACATATTTCATAGTTCATTTCCTGTGTCTTGTATATATGTAGATAATCATGTTGTATGACTAACTCCCTTTTAAGCTTCCTCGTTTTCTTTTTCCTTGTTTGTTTCTCTATCTCACATTGTCTTGTCTACCACATTTGTGTTGTCCGTACATGTTTGCTCGCGCTTTTTAAGTGCACCAGTACGAAGGCTCTCTAGATGTTCCTGGGCACTATAATAAACATTTGATTGATTGATTATTATTGTAGTATAAAATTCTGTTTTTCAAATACGTACGAGTATATTATTTCAGTGCAGTAGCTTTTGTGCAATGTTGTTATAGTGTGACAATTAAAAAGAAAGCATAAATTAAAAAAGTGCAATAAAATGCTATGTGCCTGATCATATGCATTGTGCTAATAATTTATTCTGAGGTTTAATAACGGTTGGCTACCGTATCCAGTGCTGTGAAATAAATAATATGCCACAGCAGTTATTGAGTGCCTCGCAGAACAAACTGATGTCTTTCTCAATCAAACCCTTATAGTAGGCTGAAAACTATAAGCTGGTATTTTTTGTTATGTGGTGAAATGAGCGTATACATTGTGAAAATAACCTGTTTATATATACAGAGTGCCCCTGCTAACTTTAGCCAGAGTTTAAAAGTATGGGAATGCCAGGTAGCTGGACAGAACCAAGGTAATGTTGTTTGCTGTCGCTTGGAGATACTCAAATGATTTTTTCATTGCGCCTAATTAGATAATTACTCTTAAATAATCAACTCAAATATTGTAATTAGATGAAAAGTGGGAATGAGAAAATTGTAGAGCAACATAAAAAAACTCCCCATACAGCTTTCTGTTGCTCAATACGTGCTACATAAAAGTGTTTTCCTGAGGGTGAAAGAAGCCCGCGAATACATGCAAAGTGCCTCGAGCGACCAGTCGCGTGGTAATTTTGCGTGCATTTGCGGGCTTCTTTCACGCTCGGGAAAGCACTTTCATTGCAACTATATGGACATTCTAAGCGCATTACTGCCGCGTGCTGGCTGGCTCGAGTAACAGAACAATCGTAACGAATCGTCTTTGAAGCTGTGTCATCGGCTTTAGGAGTTGTCAGTGTACAATCAACGACCGATTTTCCGGACGCCCGATTTTTGGGACATGCCCGAAAATTCGGACGGCTTCGCGGCACCACCAACGTACCCCATAGAGTAAATGTTTAAGAACGTCTGAAATTTCGGACGCAAGAACCCTTCGCCGTCTGATTTTCCGAACTTATTGCCGTGACCGCAGGTCCGAAACGGCATTAATCAAAGCCACCACCGCCGCCATTTCGATTATTTCGGCTCTCGCACGCCAGTTCGAGGCGTAGCCACCACTGCGGCAACGCTAGGCCTAGCTGCTTCGACGTTCGCTATTAAGCTTCTTGCCATTCGGTCCCGTGCTTTTCATTGAAAGAATTCGCCGCTGTCAGCAATGGCACCGACTCTGCTTTTGTAATCCTCACGACTGGCTTCGAAGCTCGGAAAACGCGGTGCTTCGCATATTGCCGGTTTCCGAAAGTCAGCTCTGCCTCAATACAAAAATGTTACACGGTGCAGCATATGCAAAGTATTGCGGCGAAGCTTAACAAGCGTGGCAAGGGGTAATTGTCATGGGACACAGTATATATTCCTTAATTATACACGCGTGCACCCGCCGCATTCTGTCACAGTACGAGCACCGATATGCCTAATAAGTGTACTGGGAGGCCTTCAGAGCTTTATCGGACGTGTCTGTGGCGATTTGAGCCCTTAAGGGCAGTAAAAAACATCCATTTATTTTTTCGGACTGCCCGATTTTCCGAACGTTTTCGTGGCCTCTAGGGAGCCCTAAAAATCGGACGTTGACTGTACAACTGACCCAGAGGAAGCTTCAAATCGTCCATGGGGCGAACGCGCGGCGGAAGGAGCACGAGAACAGAAAGGACCGACGCATTGAGGAATTAATGGGAAAGGAAGTCGGGGGCCGCATCTTCTTTGAAGGAGCTTGAGCTCAATAAACAGTGTTGGCTGACGCCGAAATGCAGGTGACCCTCATCCGAACCAATATAAACTCTTTAAAGCAGTAAAACGCAACACTGAGGCGTTGTGTGCGGGCTGAGAGCATGTCGGGACAGTTGAGGTTGACTTACCAGCTGTTGAGAGAGAACCACGCTTGTGACAAAGTTCGTACCTCATACCAAGTAGCTTGCCATCAATTGATAGAAGTAGCTCATGTTCGAAAAGATTTGTTTTTGTATGCATCTCTTTTTATTCGTATCTGACAATGTTCGACTCGATTTGCAATGGGCCTTGCCATTTTTTTTTCGGAGATATCTTATTCGCAGCGCATTTTACTAACACATACTTTCTATTTTCTATTTGAATAAGATAAACACTACTCCTTAATATTCAAACTGGGTTGTTTTTTTTAATATGCTTACTAGAGAGTGACAACATCGGGAGACATGGCGTCAGCCCTCCTTGTCATAAAACAAAGTTCTCAGGGAATTTTGCAAAGGCACTCAGGGAAAGCCTGGAAAACTCGGTGAATTTGGAAATGTCAACTTGGTAGACACCCTGTATATATGCACACTGGTAGTTGTATGCGGCCAGTAATAATGCCCAACGCTGTACACGTGCTACCGACATGGCAGGGATCGGCTTATCGTGTCCTCAGATGCGGAGCAACGGTTGGTGGTGCGAATATAGGGAAAACTTCCGGCCGAACAAGTATTTGTGGAATTTGCGTACTCCAAACACCACTTCAAGGGCCTCTTTCTCTATGTGCGCTGTAAGCGTTGGGGTCGGGCATGTCGAAAGAGGTGGCTGGCCCATGCTGTCGTCTGACTCGCCCACGCTAAGGACGTTGTTGAAGGGAGGTACGTGTTATCATCGAGAACGAGGAGTACTGGGATTTATTTACAATATGTACATGAAGAGTGGGGAACTTTACATTTCATGATGCAAGCATGACTGAAGTGAAGCACACGAGGAGCCGAAAAACGTCTGATTATAAACCCCCTCTGTCCTCCCTAGATACCTAGGCCAGGGAAAACTGCCGTTGAATCTTTGTCCAGTCGGAGTGTTCAAAGTCGTCGAAGGACCCGCGTTGAGGGCGAGGGCTCGCACACTCACTCCCGCAACTTTGTTCACTGAACACACAGAAAGTAGGGGAGCCTCGTAGACAGGGGTTGTCACGCTTGACTCAAGCTGGCGCCTCTTGGTTCCTGGGATGACCCTGCAGTTAGCTGGGGGGGGGGGGGGGGTTGTCAACCGACCGCGGCGGTTACAGGGGTCAGTGAGGAAATGCCTTAGAATACCAATTTCCGGGAGTGTTCTTGGTGCTATTGGTCCGCGAAGGCAACAGTAAACCAATAAACAGTATTCGGTCCACCAAACGTGTCTCGCCTTACTGGCGCTGCACGCCTGTCCGAAGGGGACGCATTGTTTCGTCGCAGCGGGGCAGGAGAGGCTAGAAGGTCACTACCGCCACTGGCCGATCGTAACAGCGCGTAGCTTTGTTCCGCCTTGCTGAGCGTTTTAGATGCGAATGCTATAGTATTGCTCCAACTCCGTAGGACGGTGCACCATAGACGAGACCAAGGTCATTTGTTGGGTCATATAAAGACAGTACGGAATCCTGCGTCAGCCATTTCTTCGTCATTCGAAAACATTGCTCCGTTTCTTCTGTCCATTCCCATTTTGTTTTCTTGGTTAGCAGATCATACAGTGCCTAGAGCTGTGTCGACATGTTTGGTACAAACTTGCCGTAATAATTTAACAGCCCGAGATAGGACCGAAGCTTTTGCCTGTTTTTAGGTGTAGGCGCTTCCTTAATCCATCGCGGCTTTCCATCAGAAGGCCTGACCTTCTTTCGTCAAGAACATGCCCTAAGTAGGTTACAGATTTCTCGAAAAACTAGCATTTTTTCTTGCGCACTTTGATTCCTCGCTCCTTGAACCTCGTTAGCACACAATCCACTTTCTCATAACACTCTGTCACTGTTTGCCCCGTTATAATAACATCATCTAGATCGCATGACACCCTATCCAACTCCTTCAGCGCTTCATCCGTAACCGCTAGAAAAATCGCTGGGGCACTGGTGATTCCGTACGGCAAGCGCATGTATTTCTACAGTCCCATAGGCGTGTTCGCTGTGACAAGTAATTAGGAAGCCTAATCTAGCTGTAGTTGATGATAAGCTGTAGAAAGATCCAATACAGTAAAGTATCTGCATCCGTGCAAGGTTACGAAGATGTCTTCCATGCCGGGTAACGGGTAATGGTCAGTCCGCAAACGAGCATTCAAGTCACTTTGCAATCGCCGTAAATCCCGACTTTGCCATTGGGTTTCGGGACTACTACCAGGGGCGTTGCCCCTTCGCTCTATTGAACTGGAGCTAGCACTCCGTTATTCACTGAACGCAACTCTTGAACAACGGCGCTTCGCAACGCGAAAGCTACCGGTCTCGCCTTGCAGAAAACCGGCACTGTGCTGTCATTCGAGATCAACTTTACCGGACTGCCACGTAATAATCCCAATGCTGGCTCAAACATCTCGGCAAATTTCTCTGTCAGTGTTGTTGCTTTATCGAGACTGATACCGCACACGCTCATCCAGTCTAGCTTTAACGCCTCCAACCAATCTCGGCTCAGCAACAGGGTTCCGCATATTTTTTGTGTCATTCGTACCACCACAAGTGGCAGATTCACTTTCTGGCTGTGATTCTCAACGAGCATATTACATTTACCTAGTACTTTTAAGGAAACGCCACGATACGTTTTCAACCGTAAGGTGCACGGGGCCAAAGGACAGTCAGGACAACATTTCTTATAATGAGCACCCTGCGATAGAAAGAGACACCCCTGTGTCAATTTGCATTCGCACATTCCGGCCACACTTTAACAGTCGCCGTGTAGATATGACCGATACAGGTACAGGAAAACATATTATGCAGTAGTACGTCGCCTTCACAATGTATTTCTTCCATGTTTTCTGCGTTGTCTTTAACAATTTGTATTGCACGTAACGATGTCTGACAACACCTAGCTAGATGCCCCGTTCGGTGGTAAACACGGCACCGGTACTTCCGGAATGTACAAGTGTTGGCGGCGTAGTCCTGACCACATCGAAAACACCCTTGTACCTGGTGCTCCTGCCTTGCCCATGTCTCTTTTGCCGCCGTTTTACCAGGCGTTCTTGGTTCAAACCTTTCGCATTGAACAAGCCCCGTTTGACCGTAATAATTTCTTCTGTTTCCCTAGACGATTTCGGAGGTATTTTCTTTATCTCAGCGTAGGCCAGCTCTATGTTCTTCGCGACATCGCATGCATCTACGAACGACAATTTGCTCCTCTTCAGGAGTTCTGCTTGTGTGACCTTAATTCTTAATTCAGCGACAAAGCGGTAAACTTTGTTTAGGAAGTCGCCAAATTCGCACGATGTGGCGAGCCGTTTCAATTCAATAGGAAATATGGCCACGGACTCGTTTTCTTGCTGTACTCTGCGGTTAAACCTGAAACTTTCCGCGACAACTATCTTCTTTGGAGCGTAGTGAGCTTTTAGAACCTTAGCCAGGTCTTGATACTCCTTGTTTTCTGTTTTTTTTTTGGAGTCAGGAGGTTCTTCAATGTTTGATATGCTTACTTCCCCATGGCTGTTACAAAAACGATACTTTCAACTCGGCGCTCACCTGAGGCGCTATAACGTAAGACCATTCCAAACGTTTCTATGCCAATTCTGCAAGCAGCCCTCCACGATTGGTGAAAAAAAATTTCGGGCCACCCCCACTTCGCCTGTCTGTCACATGACGTCACCGAAACCGCGAAAACGCCCCACCTGATATTATATATGCACACTGATTATGCGTGATTAGACCAAACGAAAAAACCCGCCGTGGTTGCTCAGTGGCTATGGTGTTGGACTGCTGAGCACGAGGTCGCGGGATCGAATCCCGGCCACGGCGGCCGCATTTCGATGGGTGCGAAATGCGAAAACACCCGTGTGCTTAGATTTAGGTCACGTTAAAGAACCCCAGGTGGTCAAAATTTCCGGAGTCCTCCACTACGGCGTGCCTCATAATCAGAAAGTGGTTTTGGCACGTAAAACCCCAAATATTATTATTACCACACGAAAGAAAAATAATTATTTCTGTTTCGACGCCTTTTCCGCTATTACCCTCTGCTATTGGTCAAACGTTTTCGAGCTGCGCCCTGTATGTCGCGTGACGTCATAAAACCGCAAAAACTCACCGCGTCAAAGTGAAGTGTACGCGTTAAAGACGCATTAATATGCTGAACAAAACTGAACTTTTTCCGAATAGTCGGGAACTGCTCCGTTCTGAAAGGAATGCAAGATGGCTGCCTGCCAATAACTCTGGCACTGGCAACTCGCAGCTTCTGGATTTACGTGTATGGATTTACGCAGCATGAATTTGCGTGTAATAAAACATTCTGCCTGGCAACTAGTATAACGTTATGGAGCCCTTTCACACATATGTGACATCGCTCTGCCAACTATTCTTTGCTGAGGATTCGTTTTAGCAGCATTTTTAACCTTCCGTAGCAGGCCGCCGTTATTTTCGACCAGCCACCGCAGGCTAAGTAAGCGGAAGTGGACCAATCGCAGACGCCTGCACCATCCTCCTCATCCGGTTATCTAGTTTCACTGCGCTGGCTCGGCCCCATCGAATCCCTCTCCACCTGAGCGTGCTTCTCAAATTTTGTCAGCCAATTAGATAAGAAATACTGGTTAATGTAGGCAATGCTAATCGTTTTGAAAGCAATAAAGTGACCTCCTATAAATAAGGAACACGTTTGATTGGGCGTTTCAAACACCGCTGCTGGTTACCACCCGATGCTTGAGTCATTACTTACGTAAGTTTGACGTGATGAGTTAGGAATAAAAACAGATTGGAATAGCTTTACGTTATACGGCCTCTGCGTGGCTCGGAGGCAACGTTCGAAGCGCTCGACGTACAACTCGAAGTCTTCGTCCCCGTCTTCGACGAGCTGTTCGTATCGACCATGCGCAGCCATGTCGCCGCCTTCCACTGAGGTACTGCAGGCGTGCCGGTAGCGGTGCTTCAATTTGACAGCAATCCCACACTCATCGTCACAGTGATGTCCTCAGGAGACTGTGCGTAACGCCTGGGCTTATACATGTATAAGGGTTTATTGGCGGTAACAGTTCCAGAAAGGAAAGTCAATCTGAACATAAGTTGGCTGCCTTATATATCGGCAGTAATAACAATCAAGGTGACGTCAAGTCCCGTCACACACACGTGCACTGATTGCACACACCGCACTCCACACACGCACACCGACGCACGCGCACTAACACAAGAGTATTCAGGACAGGGCTTGCGCGGCCGCGCCATACGCAGCAGCCGACGGAGTAGAACGCGCCCTTGTAAACGTTCGCTTACGTACTAGCTAAAGTGCCTAGCATGGTGTCACGCGCACAAGCAAATATGAACACTTCACACTCGATGACCGCGGACACTCGTTGCCAAAACGCTGGCGTGAGGAATCGCGGCAGCAGCAGCGAGCGACGTGACCTTCGTGCTGTCTATCGCTTCAACTCAAACTGAGCGGTGAGAACACAGCGATCGCAAAGCTACGAGCCGTCGGCCTACCTAGACTGTGCCCCAAAGCAGATCGTTTTCAAGATAAGGCCCGTGCGACCGCGCCCGGCCGAAGTACAACGTCCTCTTTCTCGCAAGGGGCGATGGTGAGCGGCTACGAGTAAGGCTTGACGCTCTATTGGGTGTTGCCGCCGCTCAGAACTGCATGGTGGCACGATTTCCCCACGACCAATGTCTTACTCCGTGCCACGGAGCAAGAAACATTTAGGAGTGGAAACTCCGCTGTTTGCGGCGACCAGAAAAGGTCACAGGCCCGCGGAGCCGTTATCGTGCTGGCGGCGCCTGGCGGCCTGGAAAGAAATTACCGCCGTTGAGAGCGCGCCGCGCGCCGGAGCCGCCTGCCCGAGCGCTGCATTTTTTTTTTCGCTGCGGCTTCTTCGACGCGCCGCATGGCGCCGCCACTGCATACGGCCCCGTCGGCGCATACAACAATTGTGACCTTATCTGGTCGCCCGCGCTAGCTCGCGCTGACGGGAGTTTCACCTCCTAAATGTCTTACTCCGTGCCCACGACGACGGGCCGCTCTCGTCGTTTGTTGAACGAAAGCGTGAGAAGAAGACGAGAGACGATGGCTTCGATATGGCGCCAGAGTAGCGCACGGCGTCTCTATGGAAACAAAGCGCGCTACTCACAGCGTTCTTTTCCTAATATAAACTGTGTACCTATATTATCATAATACAAAATATTGACACGCGAAATGAAAACACGTGTAGATCTGCGCTCAAATTTCGCTTTAGGGAGTATCGTAATCATGGGTGAATTTTTAGTGGCACGAGCATCGAGTGACACTCTTGTTTCTTGTGCAGCACTTCCGGTTCACCTCCTGAGACGATCGGGGAGGAAATTCCAAATAAACCAGAAGAAAATAGAAAAAAAATTGTATAATACAAAATTCATAGGTTTCATTATAGATATGATATCAGAGTATTAGTTACGAGTTACTGAAGGGACTCGAGTAATAGGAATTAATTAGAAATAACTGATTACCGCACACCAAAGCAGAGAATCGCCGACTTTAGAGACCTGCCACGCGCGCACGACTTCGGCGAAATTCCTGGAAACCCGGAAGTAGAATGCGGAAGTAATGACATCACTAATGACGTCTCACACAAGAAGGTGGCATGATATTTAACCGGTTAATTAATGGAAGACAGTTGCGTCCGAGTTGGGTTCGTGCGTTGCGTTCGCCTAAAGTTAACTAAAAGAACACCAACGCCGAGGTGCGAATGCCACTAAGAGACCCCTAAGTCAAAGATTAGGGTCACCTAGCGTTTTTTTTAATTATTGAAAAAATTATTGGAACGAACTATCTCACGCCGCTGTAAACTGTTCCGCTCTGGAATCGTTCGTGAAATGTGTAGAGAATTTGGGAGATTTCCAATCTTGTGCATTTTGTATAGTCTTGTGTTTACACTTGTTTCAAATTTTGCTGAAGTTTAGTTTTGTGTTGCTGTTCACGTACTGACTGTGTAGACCACCCCTGCAAGGGCTCGGAAAGGGCCTGCAATACCCGCAAATAATATCTGTACAACTATTCGCATCGCGCACGCAATCTGATTAGAGAAGATTCTTCTGCTATATAGAATCAGCGACAAGATTCTAAAAAATTCCGATACACGAAGGTGCGTCTTACGCCGAGCGCTAACATTGTAATAGTTGTCAGCCGGTGAAAAAGGGTCACCGGAAAAAGAACAATGCATGCTTGGTAAGGCTCCTCTTAAAAAAAGAAAAAAAAAAGAAACAGATCGTCTCGGTGTTGCAAACATGAGAGAAAAACAATTACGGGTAGAAAAATAAAAATAACAAAACACATAAGAAATAAAATCCCAAAGTTCGTTTAAGCATGCAGGATGGCTTAAGGCGCACTATATGAGCGACTTGAGACCGTACGCTGCGTCGCTGTCGTAATGTCGGAGTGTAATGCATGGTCGAAAATAACTTCGAAGTAGTTTTTCACCGAGTCCATGCAGAAATGTTGGCGTCCAAGTCAACGAAGGATCACTAGGCTGGTATTGCTCGTTAAAATGTGAATTAAATTTTGGGATTTTACGTGCCAAGACCACGATTTGATTACGAGGCCCGCCGTATTGAGGGGCTCTGTATTAATTTTGACCCCCTGGGGTTCTTTAAGGTATTCCTCATAGTGTCGTCGAAGGCAGTAGTGTCGGCTGTCGGTCGTATGCTGGTTTTTGATGTGCAGGCGGGCGAATTATCGTGCTTCTTCGGCGCGCTGGAGATAGGCGGCGACATCGAGCTTGCGTTCGTCGCCAGCGTTCGGCAGCGTCAAGCGTCGACGCCGGGTTTCTTCCGTAAGTAAGCTTGAACGGTTTCATGCTGTAAGCGAATGTTGCGCAAGGAAGGACGGGAACCTGCGTCTTGTGTTCGACGTCGACGTAGATTGGTAACACGTCAACGATTGTTTTAGTCAGCCGCTCCACAAGGCCATTCGTCTGCGGCGGGTATAGGCGGTTGTCCTGCGGTGACTTGTTTGTATGTATTGCAGGATTTCTTGAGTAAGCAGCGCTGTAAAAGCCGTGCCTATGAGGACTTCAAGGGCCCCATAGGGTACCATATTGTAGCAGGATGTTCTCGACGAAGAATTTCACCAATTCAGTCGCACTACCTATGGGCAGGGCTTTGCGGGTAAGGTAGTACGCAGCAGGCGTTGATCGAGGACTCTGGTTTTGGGAAGATGCCACCGAAACGTGGGGGGGAGGGGGAGAAAAAGGTCGTATATATATATATATATATATATATATATATATATATATATATATATATATATATATATATATATATGATTACGATATCATCGAGCGATGCTCAAGAGACGAGCCGCCGCGAGAACGAGGAAGAAGTTGGTCGGTGCCTTTGGTATTATTTTTATTATTTTATACCCGGTCTTCATATGATTATATCCTTTTTTCTCCAAACACAAAACGATTACTTTTAAACTCACACGCCCAAATTGTTAACTCCCTTGTTATCATTATTATTTTTATGCACCTAATTAAACCACCCGATTCTTGGCCAATTCCCCACTGTGGATATGTGCCACGGCCACTCAGGACAACAACAACAACAACAACAACAACAACAACAACAACAACAACAACAACAACAACAACAACAACAACAACAACAACAACAACAACAACAACAACAACAACAACAACAACAACAACAACAACAACAACAACAACAACAACAACAACAACAACAACAACAACAACAACAACAACAACAACACGAGCGAGTGTCAGCCTGGCTGCCTGGCTCCAGTGTCAATAGCGTGTAAATAGCATCTTTCGTCTGTGTCTTTCCACACGTAACATTTCTGGTGGAGGTCAGCGATCCCCGTCCTCACCACGGAACTCCGAAGTGGTCGGCACACTGAGCTTGTCACCATGCCTCCCGGTGACGAGCCCGCCTCTGCAACGGCTTCGGCTTGTCCGACTGCTCCAATCGTCACGGTTGCCCCACACCGTGACCCAGGTGTGTTCTCTGGCCTGGAGGGACAGCATGTCGACGACTGGATCAAGCTGTATGAACACGCCAGTGCTAATAACAGGTGGGACCCAACCATTATGCTCGCCAATGTCATCTTTTATCTCGGCGGCACCCCACGCGTGTGGCACCAAACGCATGATGACGAAATAACCAGTTGGGACAGTTTCAAAGAAAACCTACGGGAACTGTTCGGCGACTCCATTGGGCGCAAGGCTGCCGCGAGAAAGGCTCTTGCGTCTCGTGTTCAGTCATCTACAGAGCTATACGTTTCCTACATCCTCGACGTCTTGGACGTCTACATCCTCGACGTCTCTACATCCAGAACGTCTATGCCGTAAAGCTGACGATGCTATGTCTGAACCAGATAAAGTGGCACATGTGCTAAAAGGCATCGCCGACGACGCTTTCAATTTGCTTGTTTTCGGCAATGTCTCGACTATCGACGCCATTATAAAAGAATGCCGTCGCCTTGAACAGGCTAAGAGCCGCCGTATCTCACACCACATTACGCGGCTACCCAACACTGCTGCTACGTCGACATGTGAGGGTCGACCGCGTCAGACCACCACCTGCGACGACGTCACCCGTATTGTTCGCCGCGAACTCGAGGCCGCCTGTTCGCCAGCCTTCTACACGATGCCTCCCGATCCGCCAGCAACCACCATTGCGATGATTCAGGCCGTCGTCAGACAGGAAATTGAAAACATGGGTCTGAACACTGTGCGTTCCGCGTCTCGACCCAGCGTTCCCCAGTTATCTAGCGGCCCTCCTCGTCCCCGGCAGTTCTTTTCTGCCACATCCCGCCGCAACCCGTCCGAATGGCGTACCCCTGATGACAGGCCGATCTGCTTCCACTGCTGTCGCATCGGCCACGTCGCCCGTCACTGCCGAAACCGATGGCCACCACCTCCTCGGACTTACGCCGCCACTTATTCCCGCACCTTTGGACCTTCTGTACCCTATGCCACCCGCCATGAACCCACTACCTCTGATGCCCCTGCTCCGAACCTTCGCTACAGCTGCTCGCCCTCACCTCGACGCCACCAGTCTCGTTCGCCCCAACGATCCGCCGCTTCTCTTCGCCGCCTATCGCCTCCCGGACCCAGCCGGAAAACTAGGCACTGCAGCTTCTGGAGGTGAAGCTGCGTTGTCTACACTGCCCTCAAACCCTCTGCTCACGTTAAACGCGAACCAAAACCTTCTTGACGTTGACGTTGATGGCTATCCTCTCACGGCACTCATCGATACAGGCGCACATCTTTCTATTATGAGTGCTGCCTTCCGACGACGACTGAACAAGCTGCTCACCCCAGCGTCGGCACGCGTCGTCCGCGTTGCGGATGGCGGTACTGTGCCTATCATCGGCATGTGTACGGCACGTGTCAGCATCGCCGGCCGCCACACTCCTGTCCTCTTCACTGTAATTGCTCATTGCCCCCACGACCTCATTCTCGGCTTCGATATTCTCTCCGCCCATTCTGCTCTTATTGACTGCTCTTCCAGTACCCTTCGCCTTGAGTTGGCGATGTTGCAGAACCTTCTGACGCACCTCACTGCAGCTTACGCTCCACCGGCTTTCTTCGCCTGCCGCCAAAGTCCATAGCCTACATTGAACTGTTGTCTTTTCCACCAGTTCCTGATGGCGAGTACCTCGTCACTCCTCTGCCCGACATCCCAATACAGTATGACGTCACCGTGCCTCACAGTATACTTACTATTACTGCGAACCACGCTCGCATGCCTGTCTGTAACTTTGGATTGGCAAAGCAAATTCTACCGCAAGGTATTGCCACCGTTGATTGTCTCGGCGACCAATACATGGCAGCGTTATCGACCGATGGTTCTCGCGAGCTTAGCATGCCCCTCGCGCCAGCCTCGGGCGTTGATCCCAACATAAAGAAAATGGTTGCGATGGACCTGTCCTCTATGCAGGCTGAAGACCTTTGCGAAGTATTATCGTCGTACCGCGATATTTTCGACTTCGACGATCGCCCTTTAGGCCAGACGCTCGCGGTCAAGCATAGGATTCTTACTGGCGATGCTGCGCCTATTCACCGACGACCGCATCGAGTTTCTGCGTCGGAACGCCGAGTAATTCAAGATGAAGTGAACAAAATGCTCGATAAAAACATCATTGAGCCTTCATCGAGTCCCTGTGCGTCACCTGTGGTGTTGGTTAAGAAGAACGACGGCACGTGGCGCTTCTGTGTAGACTACCGCCATCTGAACAACATTGCTAAGAAGGACGTCTACCCGCTCCCACCTATAGACGACGCCCTTGACTGCCTGCACAGTTCCAGCTATTTCTCGTCTATTGATCTTCGTTCGGGATATTGGCAGATTGCTGTTGACGATATGGACAGAGAAAAAACCGCGTTCATCACACCTGATGGCCTATACTAATTTAAAGTAATGCCGTTTGGATTATGCAACGCCCCTGCCACCTTTGACCGTATGATGGACTCCTTGCTCCAAGGTTTCAAATGGTCCACATGCCTCTGCTGCCTCGACGACGTCATCGTCTTCTCGCCAACGTTCGACACTCACCTTGAGCGTCTCACAACTATACTTGATGTATTTCGAAAGGTGAAGCGGCAACTTAACTCGTCCAAATGTCGTTTTGGCCACCGACAAATTACTCTTCTGGGCCATCTCGTTGACGCTTCCGGAGTACAGCCTGATCCCGACAAAACTCGCGCTGTACGAGAGTTTCCGGTTCCGAAGACAGCCGCAGACGTTCAAAGTTTTGTAGGGCTGTGCTCGTACTTTCGTCGTTTTGTTCGAGATTTTGCGACAATTGCTAGGCCACTAACTAATTTTTTGAAGAAAGGCGTACAATTCTCGTGGAGTACTGCACAAGCCGCCGCCTTCTCTCGTCTCGTCACTCTTCTAACCTCACCACCCATTCTAGCCCACTTCGACCCTGATGCCCCTACAGAATTACGTACAGATGCCAGCGGTCATGGCGTAGGTGCCGTCTTAGCCCAGCGTCAGCGTGGCAAGGATCGCGTTATTGCTTATGCGGGCCGCCTCCTATAGCACCATCGGAGCCCAACTATTCCATTACGGAACGCGAATGCCTTGCTGTTGTCTGGGCGGTTGCGAAGTTCCGTCCTTACCTTTACGGTCGCCATTTTTCCGTAGTCACTGACCATCATGCTCTCTGCTGGCTCTCATCGCTAAAAGATCCTACAGGCCGGCTTGGTCGATGGGCTTTGAGGCTGCAGGAATTTTCATATTCCGTGGTGTACAAGTCTGGCCACCTGCACCAAGACGCTGACAGTTTGTCGCATTACCCTGTTGACGACTCTGACTACTCCAATACTGCCAGTGCTTCTTGCGTGTTCTCTGTATCCCAGCTGCTTCATTTCGCCGACGAGCAACGCCGTGACGCCTACATCAGAGCACTCATCGACCGTTTTGAACACTCTCCGGCCGATGCTGCTCTACGCCTCTTCGTCCTCCGCGACGGTACTCTGTACCGTCGTAACCTTCATCCGGACGGCTCTGAGTTCCTGCTTGTAATACCTAAACACCTCCGCTCCACCGTTCTAGAAGATCTTCACGACGCACCAACGGCAGGACACCTCGGCGTATCTCGAACCTATGACCGTGTACGTCGCCATTTTTTCTGGCCGGGCCTTGCCCGTTCCGTACGACGCTACGTCGCCGCTTGTGAACTTTGCGAACGACGCAAGAAGTCTTCCCAGCTCCCCGCTGGTTACCTGCAGCCGCTCGACATCCCTGCCGAACCCTTCCATCGTGTCGGCTTGGACCTTCTCGGCCCATTTCCGGAATCCACATCAGAAACAAGTGGGTTGCAGTCGCGGCGGACTACGCGACCCGCTACGCGGTAACCCGTGCTCTTCCGACCAGTTGCGCAACTGATGTTGCGGACTTCCTCCTACATGATATCATTTTGATGCATGGTGCTCCGCGTCAATTGCTTACAGACCGCGGCCGCACCTTTTTGGCCAAAGTCATTGACTATATCATGCGTGCCTGCTCAATACAGCATAAATTTACCACCTCCTACCACCCCCAAACGAACGGCCTCACTGAGCGTTTGAACCGCACCTTTACAGACATGCTATCCAAATACGTTTCAGACGACCACCGTGACTGGGACCTGGCTCTACCTTACATTACCTTTGCATACAACTCTTCCCGTCTCGAAACTGCAGTTTCGATAATAAAAGCCAACATGCTGGCTTTTCCCCGTTTTACCTTTTGTATGGCCGCGAACCGACGCTACCACTGGACACTGTGCTTCCGTCCGCCACAGCTTCAACTAGCCATTATGCTCGTGATGCAATCGCCCATGCTGACCATGCTCGCCAACTTGCGCGCGCTCGTCTACAAGTGTCTCAAGACAAGCAGAGACAACGCTACGACCTCCGTCACCGTGATGTCCAGTTTGTGCCCGGCGCCCTCGTGTTGCTTTGGTAACCATCAGGTAAAGTCGGCTTTTGTGAAAAACTGCTTTCCTGTTACACAGGCCCATATCGCGTGATACGCAAAGTGACCGATGTCACCTATGAAATCGTTCTAGCCACGCCCACTACGTCCTCCGCTGTGACAACAAGTGAAATTGTCCACGTTGCCCGACTCAAGCCCTACAACTCTCCATGCACCTTGGATATTTAACAGCACCGTGACGGTGCTTTTGCCGCCGGGGGGTAATATTAAGATATCATCGAGCGATGCTCAAGAGACGAGCCGCCGCGAGAACGACGAAGAAGTTGGTCGGTGCCCTTGGCACGAGCGAGTGTCAGCCTGGCTGCCTGGCTCCAGTGTAAATAGCGTGTAAACAGCATCTTTCGTGTGTGTCTTTCCACACGTAACAATATCATATAATCATATAAGCCAACGGTCAATGAAGTCAAGGAAAGCATAGGGGAAACTAACTGTGGCTTAAATCGAAATGTTAAATTAATGACGAAAAACAAATCCCAGGAAACGTACACTTCATTGTGAATGCGAAAACATTCATGTCCACTTGAATGCCGCATAGCGGTCCTTCGAGTTACGATCTCCTCGCAGGCAAGTGAGCGCGTTAAGACGCCCAGCCAACGCCTCCTATATAGCACAAGGCCAGTGTACTTCAATCCATGACGTCATGCTACCTTATCCGACTACCATAGAGTCTAATGGGGAGGCTCCCGAGTTGGCCGCGGTGATCCTGACGTCACTGATTTCGTCACGCCGGACTTGGCAATGGAAATTGCGGTCCAAATAGGATGATGTAATAAAGCAGAGTGCACAGGCCTGGTATAAAAGAGGCGCTGGTTTAGTCCAGTGGGCAAGGCATTCGGCTTCCGAGCGTGTGGCTGTAGGTTCTAAACTCACTACCACCAACGTTTTTCTAATTTAGTCTGCATTTTTATACATTCACTTCTTCATAGCGATTACCGAGACGAAGTCAGAACGCAGGTGAGAGCTTGTTCGGACTAGGAATGTGTGGATAACAGAGGCCTTCGAGAGCGAGGGAGACGTGGCGTCGCGGCGATGCCCTGTCATCTGACGCAATGCCTGGCGCGCCAGCAAGTGTTCACTTTCACCCGCTTTGCTCCGTCGAGGAGCGAACGTGACGTGGCGTGGCAGCCAATGGGAATTTAGGCGTCATTTCGCTCCTACAGACGCCGGCTTTTTCTCTCGATGGGCCATGTGATACTTGCGCGTCATAATGAAAGTGGACGAAAAGATAAATTGCCGCCGGTGAGAGCAGAACCCACAACGTCCGCGTTACGCGTGCGTTGCAATATACTCACGGTCTCCCTCGGGGACTTCAGAATCACCGCGCGGCGGAGCCAGTGTGAGTGCAATTTGTACCCAGAAGACCTGTGCGTGAGTGTGCTTCCTTGTGTAAGACAGCGAGAGTATACAAGTGCATTCTCTACGCGTCCAGAGCTGCGCGCAAGAAAAACACCGCGCAGTGCACGACGACTCACTTACTTCTTAATATCTCCGATCCTCCTGCTGAAAATCGGCACGAGGACACCGCTCGATATCATCAAGACGCCACTAGATGGTGCAGTGGCGGTGCAAAGATTCTAGCTATACTGTAAGGCTAAGAAAATTAAGGAGCGGGGCACGCGCGATACTGGGGGTGAAGGGGAGGATGCGCAAATAGAGTATAACGTTATGAGCAGCTTACATAAGCTTCGCGAGGTCGGCGCCTATGCCTTGTCTTGTGCATGCTTATTATCCCCAAATCTACAGCTACGTCCGCAGCTCGGGCTACCCCAACACGAACAGATCACGTAACGTCTGTACGTGGTACCTTCCGCACGTGCAGTGTAGCCTACAAGAACTGCTTCTGGCTAACCTCGTAGCGCTTCTACACATCCTCTCGTTCTCTCTACGCCTTATCTAAAGGTCAGCGATCTGAAGAGTCAAATACTTTTGGTAACGGCTACTGCTTGCTCAAGTTCAAAATGTTCGCGCAGATAAAACAATATAAGCAAAACACCCCCTACAAGTAGCTTTTCAGCTAAGTACGTATAACTTAGTGTCTATGTTATAGTCCCACTCGGCGTATTGTGTCAGAAGAGAGGCAAATCAGCAAAAGAAGTGATCAACGCCAGAAGAGTGAAGAACGCCCACGACAAAATATTGCGTTGATAATGCAGACAAACACTTCAAAGAAATCGAGAGAAAAAAAAATCCCTAGGCAAACTTCATCAACTCACGTAAAAAAAGCCAGACACTAGCTTTGTGTCTGCATTCCTTTCTTTGAATCCTGAGGTTTTACGTGGCAAAACCATCATTTGATTATGAGGCACGCCGTAGTGGGGGGACTCCGGATTAATTTTGAGCACCAGGGGATCCTTAACGTGCCCCCAGCGCATTGGACACGGGCGTTTCTTGCATTTCGCCGCTCATCGAAATGCGACTACCGCGGCCGCCATTTGATCCCGCGACCTCGTGCTTAGCAGTGCAACACTGCAGCCGCTAAGCCACCGCGGCGGGTGTCTTTCTTTCTTTGTAGGTGTATGGGCTTTAGAGTTTTTTTGTTTAAATTGTGTTTAAAAATGAAACAGCAAACGGTGTGAAACATTAGTTATGAATTAACGGAGGTAGCACTAATTACCTATGACCAAGCAATGAAGTTAAAGCCAGTTTAAATGAATTCGTGCAAGTGTGAGAACGCGCGCAGGTTAAATGTGTGTCAGGTGGATTTAGTTATTCGTCTGCAGTTATTAGCTTTTGGCACGCCACCTAAATGGAAGGGGTGCTTTGTCGGTCCAGTAATGACCTATAGCCAGTTGTAATTTTAACCATTAAGGCCGCTTGGGCCTGATCAATACTGCCACCATAAATCTGGTAGTATTCTTGTGCAATGGCTTCAATTTGTTAACGGGGCATGAGCGATGAAGGCTCGAGGTGAACGAACCTATTCAAATATTGAACGCGTCACTGAAAGAATCGTTGGAACACTCTTTCCCTAGAAATGACGAAATGAATGACTATATAATGAAACGAAGAGTCTCATGCCGCATTAGATAAAGTAGTCGATGCGCTACCTCGAGGAGAAAAGACAGTTACGATGTTAAAATATAAACGGTTCAATGACCTGTACCCTCTGTATGAATTGTGCTTGACAGCCACTGCGAGTCGCTTAGACTTGGTATTGTTTGTGTATGTAGGCTTTTCTGAAGACAATGGGGATTTATTGCGAAACAATTCTTTTAAACAGCAGCAATTACGCAAATAATTGCCGCAATTTTTCTTTATGTTTTTAAGAATAGTGAACATCAATGAGTCCCAGCAAAAAATGTTTTGTTATTGGGAGTCTTTTTGAGAGGGAGATCTACAATGTCTCTGGTTACATGCTTTCAGGACATTACTGTCAGGAATAATTTGTTTTAGTTTTCTTAATCACCGTAAGGCTGCGTTTGACATGCGACCTTTAGCTTAGACAGCATGACGTAGGATTGCTAACGACTGTCTTCGATGCCCCGTAGAGTTTCAGATTGGTTGAGTTTATCCAAATCGCACGTATATATGACGTTGCGGCTCGAGGTGGCGTTTGGGCCAGAAATCCGCCAAGCCTATTGAGTACGGCCGGTAGAAGGAATGAAGAAAAAAGGGTTTATTTTACATTATTTACCCTGGCTCCAGTGAGGGAAGCCCCCACCATGTAGGAGCATATTGAACGTCTGAGTTCACATCAGGAGACGTCAGCACCACCTTCACTGCACGAGGAGTCTCCGCCTTTAAAAGAGTAGTCTTCTCTAGGAGAATAGGCTAGGGAATCTGATGACTATATCTCAGCCATTCAAAATCGTCGAATTGGTCGCAAAATCCCTCCCATGATGTCGCACAGTTCCACTGGACTCCGCCTCCTATGCTGCACCTTCGCCCCACGCATATGGCCCAAGCGTGTAGCAATCTGCGAATTCGAAGTCGACGCTGTTCCCACGGTAGCCTTCGACGTTGGCCCCTTTCATCAATTAGTACAGCTTGTCAAGGTCAGGTTCAGGTAGAGTGATCTCCGTGGTAGTTGTCACCTGGAAGTGAGTTCCTTTTGTTTGCGTGTCACAGTCTATGTCGGGCCCCAGCTTCCTCTGTGTGAGCGCTGATGAAAGAATTGCCTCGCGGAAGCGTCCAAGGAAAGCTCAACGCCGTATTGCGACGTAACGTTAGAGAGTTTTAGAATAGGGGCCACAAACGTTTTGGGGCCCCAAAAAATAGCGTCGAAGCCACTGGGCATGCGCGAGACGCGAAATGCGTTTGGGTTTTGGTCCGGGCACACTATTTCCCTGATTCGCCTGGAGCCCCAAAAGCTGCCACAAAAGCTTTGCCTCAACAAACATGGCGGCACCCATCGAAGCGACGGCTCTAACCTAGCACCAAACGAGGTTCCGTTCATGGTAACGCGTGAAGTTCGCAAGCTAGGAGAAGTGACTGGTTATCGCTTTCTCTCAACTAGCGTGTTTTATGAAGATTGATTCATTAGACGCTGCTGATTCCGAATTCGATTGTCGATTTCATGGCTCGTAGGCCTAACACGGCTTAGCTTGACTGATGAAGTCACGTATAAAGTTGGTTACTCAAAACGAAGCGCAACAAATTGCTTGCTGCTAATAGAATAACCTCTAAAGTGTAACTTAATGCGGAAAGTCGAATGTCAAAATTAGTCTTCTGATCATAAAATGGTATACTTTAGTTATTTAATGATAGATTTTCTTTGACACCGTAGTGGCGCTGCAAGCGCAAGACGCTATCCGCAGACGCAAAGCCCTATTCTAAAACTCTTCACTCCTGCGTGCCCGAACGCTAACACCCGCAAAGCTCTTTGAACGCCTATTCTAAAACTCTATATTGAGTACGGGAAGTGGACCAGTCAAAGAGCTGCACTATTGAGCTTCACTACTGCTCAGTGGAATTTTCCGTATTCAGTTGTCGATAGTGCCCGAGGACCCAAGCCACACTCTTCCAAACAAGCGATAATCCAGAATAATAGTGTCGTACGACTCAGGCCCTTTCCCCGTGGCAGCAGGAGAAACGCGGCGGCCGTGTTACACTGAACACAACGTCATCACCACCAGCGTAATACATAAGACTGTTAGAAAAGCGCGAAGAGACTGATAAGTTACTACGGGTAATCTTTTTCCTCTGCTGCTCGGCAATAATCTTTCCAAGGATGATAATAGTAATAATTTTGACAGAACGCACGTGTCGTGTGGTCTTTCAGAACACACCCCCAACGAAAGTATTTTTCTCAATGCAGTCTTTCGAAAGACATATCGTTGGCATCCCCCAGCAGCTGTTTCAAGGCGCCGCTGCTGTCTCAACACGGCCGAGGGCATTAATTAGACGTTTGCCACGAGGCAACCCCGCCCATCCACCAGCGCGTATTCAGAAGTCAACGCAGCGTTGACAACGATTGTTGACGGGTCCACAAAAGGTTCCCCTACCAGTACCTGACAGCCTGAATTAATTTAAAAAGAGCCAACGTCGGAATGCTACCGTGGCAACGGCTTCGACCTTGGATTCTCAGTTCGCTATACGGTCCCCTATTTGATACCATCGCACGTGGAGTGCTGCGGAATGATGCGATATCATGGGCGGCGTATTGCGACCGGTTCGACTATCGTGATTGGCCGCGATACAGTAATCAGATCCCATAGTCTAGTCGCCTAGGGAAGATGACGGTATTAAAAGCGGAGATATTTCGTGCGGGGTGGCTGACGTGTCCTGATGATAACTCCGACGTTTTATACGCTCCTGCATGGAGTGGGCTTCCGTAACTGAAGCCTTGTAACTAATGTAAAATCAACCCCTTTCCCTTCATTCCTACTACCGGACGTATTCGACCATGGGCTTGGTGTATTTTTGGCCCGAACGCCTCCTCGAGCCGCCACACCACCTTTTCGTACCACCATACCCCGGCGCAGACCTGATGATTTCGCACTTCTTTCGGAGGAGGCGCAGAATGATCGACTTGGTGGAGTTCATATAAACTCCCGAAGCAACAGCTGGACTCTCAGAGACGCAGTGCTGGTGGATTACGAAGTGATTTTGATTACCTACGAAAGTTCTTTAAAGGGACGCCGAAGAAAAAGGTAGGCTGAGATGTAGTAGTACAGTATTACGCTTCTACAATACCACACAAAGGCCAGCCTTACCGCGAATGGAGGAGTCTTGATAAGCCAGAAAAGAAGCAACAACGAAGGGCAAGGGGTGACGCCTACGTCCTCTTGACAACGCTGCGTATAAGTCTCACAGTGCGCATCCGCATGATTTGAAGTTTGTATTTTAGCATATATTGTGAGCGATGTAGTGCGTGCAAATATAATAATTGCATGACCACAAAGTTGTGACCTGTGGTGGATAAACAAAAAACGGTTCCATTCGATTGCACGTTGCATAGCATGGAAGTAAACAAAATTGTATGCATCGGCGTTTGTTGTAAACAATTTGATTACCCACTTCATTAAATCTTAGTTTCAGACAGATCAAAACGCTTGCGTTGGATCCGTATATATTTCTTTTTATATTTTTTGTGTGTTTTTCAATTCTTTTTCATGTGAATATTGTAGGCAGCCTTACGGGATTCCGGATAGGTGTCCGCGCACATGAAATCGATTATTGCCCGAACATTTTCTTCAACGTAAGGACTTTTTCCGCCACCACGAGGGAAGAGAAATCGCGAAGATGTCACGCACTGTGGGAGTCGGTGTAAGCGAAGCTTTCGCGTCCACTTCACCGTCGTGGCCGACCAAGCGCCGGTGCATCATACCATAGTTTCCAACTGAAGTCACTAGAGGGGTCTCTGGTGCTGTGATCGTTCAGATATCATAGGAACGAGGGTTAGTATACATTGATCTGTCTTAGCTTCGCGCTTGTTTCAATATTGCCTGCATGGAGCATTGAAAGTTGACAATGAATATCTCGAATTAAGCACAGTTTCCGTGATTTTCTTTAAAAAGAAGGTGCGATAAAATGTGACAGCCTCCAACTTTCTATTATAAACAACTGCCACAAGACTCTAATAAAAAGTAATTAACATGTTTCTTAATTAGCCTTCTGAAACTCACGTTATAAGCGGCGAAGCGGCCACGTTCGCTATGCTTATAGCCTTTCTTTATGAGAAATCTGTACGGTCTAAAAGAACACCCTGTATAGTTAAATAAGCAGCATATAGCTGGCATATAGCTGGCCTACTAGTCGGTTTGAATTCATGATAGAGTGTGTAAGCGCGACTGAACGAGGACATAGGAAGAAACAGACACACAGAGACAGCATTGTCTCTGTGTGTCTGTCTGTTTCTACGCCCTCGTTCAGTCACGCTTACACTTGCATCATTGTTAATTTAGTTAGCAAGCGAATGTTTACAAGTTTATACGGCCGATAAAGCTACTATCCTTACTTCGTATTGCTGTCGATTAATTTGCGATCCCAATCGGTGCTTCGCGTTCCGAGCGAAACTGCGACTTATTTCAGTCCATAGAACATTTTTAAAAATCGCCTGTAGCAGATAGCGTAATTGTAGCCATTGAGCTGGCTTACTCTTAGTTCGGCTTAGTTCGCGTCGGCTTAGTTCGCGGCTTAATTAGTTCGCGTCGATGCGAGCGGCAGCACGAAGGTCAATTCGCTCGCTGCTGCCGCCGCGTTTTCTTACTGCAGCGTTCTGACAGCTAGTGTCCGCGCTCATGGAGTGTGATGTGTTCATGTTTGCTTGTGAGCACTGACACCATGCTTCTTAATTCAGTTAGTAAGCGAACGTTTCTAAGTTTATACGGCCGATAAAACTACATTCCTTACTTCGTATAGCTGTCTACTATTTTGCTGTCGCAATCGATGCTTTGCCTTTCTGGGTGAAACTGCGATTTTTTTTGCTAACTGCGTCACAACGCAGCAGGTGAGGCGAGTGTGCCCCCAGGAGTGTCCGAAAAAGTAACGAAATTTATTACAATGTTGGCGGCCCAAGAAAGCGTCACGAACTTGACCCAATATGATTCAGTACACGCGAAACTAACTGCGTCACACGACCGAGCTGCTCTTCGCTAACTGCGTCACAAAGCCGGGTGCGGCGAGTGTGCCTCAAAGACTATCCGAATAAGTTACATTAATGTTTAAACCCATAGAAAACGTCGCAAACATCTTCGAGTACAACTCATTAACTGAAATAAATTGAGCCATAACGACCAAGCTGTTTTTCGCTAACTGCGTCACAAGTCTCAGTTCCGTTCCGTGAAAGCCTAGATTGCTTGAAATGCGTCGCAGACTGTCGAACAAAATTGCACACCTTGCCGTAGTCCAATAGTGCAGTGGTGCCGTGTCGAAGTGCAGAAGGAAGGCAAGAATACGCCAGGAGCCCAACAAACCAGCCTACATAATAAAAAAAAGGGAGAGAAAAAAAAAGACAAGAAAGGAAAAGAGACGGATCGCCGAACAGGCGAACTTCACATGCGCCGCCGGCCTCGCTCGCTTCGGCGGCCTGCCTGGCGCATGACGCATGCATCTGGCGTGTCTGGCGTGCCGTTAGCTTGTTGCTAGGTGACGGAAGAAAATTAAGTCGCGAAGTATAATTTCATTTATACGCAAAAATTTTTACTTTTAGCGGGAAAGAATAAAAAATAAAACATTGTAAGTTCATTCCGCATTCTTTTTTTCCGATGCTCGCGTCAGCTAACGGATGGGCCGAACACTAGGGGTGACGTGTTTCCTGTTGCCAGTTTTCGCTGAGTGTCCCCTCTTGTTGAATTTCTTTATGGCCTAACTGAAGCCTGGGACCCACGTAGTGTTGTTGGCTGGTCGGTGAAAGAAGAAGACGTGTGCCAATGCTCGTGTGAGCTCACCTGTGTGGCCATGTAGGTTACTATTCTTCGATTAAACCACCCTATTCTGCAACAACGTGTGCCTGAGTCACCGACGGGAAGGCAAAATAAGTGCTTGTTTTGTGCTTGTAGACGCGGCTATGGCTGTCTTGGCCGCTAAGTAAATACCTTACACATGTATGTTTTATATTCGTAATAAATACCATGGAAGAAAAGAAATGCTTGTGGCCTAGTGGTTAGAGCATGGGAATGCTCCGCCGACGCGCCATGGTTCGAATATCGCCGACGTAATTGCTTTAAGTGAATGCGAATCTTCTCGGCAAGAACCCGACCAGCGACCGACCGACCCACGTGATACCATGGAATAGTAGGCAAAGAGAGGTTGGCCTTAAAATCTGCAAATGCTCGAGGAACATCGCAGGTGGCTCAAAGAAGTGCGAAGATGCGCATGACCGGGCTTGGGCAGCCATATGCTGTGATGGAGGCAGCAGCTGTCCGTGTCCTGTATACAGAAGGCAGCCTGGACGAATGTAAGGCTCTTTCTTGGTTACGTAGTGTTGAAACCAAAGATGAAAAAAAAAGCGCAGTATCGCCCGAGAATTAAGCGAAGCATCGATTGCTATAGCAAATTAGTAGACAGTTATACGAAGTAAGGATAGTAGGTTTATCGGCCGTATAAACTTGTAAACATTCGCTTACTAAACAAATTAACAAGCATGGTGTCACGTGTGCTCAAGCAAACATGAGCACATCTCACTCGATGACAGCGGAAACTCGCTGTCAAAATGTTGGAGTGAGGAAGCGCGCTGAATTGACCTTCGTGCTGCCTCTCGCTTCAACGCGAACTAAGTGGCGAGAGCACAGCGCACACGAAGCTATCAGCTCTCGGCACGCGCTCTGTTTCATCGCAGATCGCTTTCAAGATAGGGCCCGCGCGGCTGCGCCATACGCAGCAGTCAACAGAGTAGAACCTTCTCCCCCTCCCTCATGTGCCTTGCGCGCGCGATATTGAGCCGCCATCGTAGGCTCACCCTCGCACGCGTTCACTCGCACATACAACCTACGACGAGCGGCGACGGTGTTATCGCCCTTGGATTTTACACAGAACATCACGGCGATGGAGACGGCAGAAATTCGCCTGGAGTGTGCATGTAATTGCTATCGTAGTAAAAAAAAAAAAAAGCCATGACTGAGTAGACGCTTGAACAATATCAGTTTGACAATAGATTTACTGATATATTTCCTGCTGGCGGGAGATTGAAATCTCAAGGTGACCGGATAACGAGTACGGTGGCAAGTGACCATCATCAGCCTCGCGCATAAGCGAGAGCTTTAGTGCATATATATACTTGACTTAGCTGACAGTTTATTCTGACAGCAGCCAATGAATTGTTTAAGGCAGTTGTTAAACGCTTGAGAACCAGAGGCCTCATTTAATCTCGATTCACCGATCCTTCGCCCTTGTTAGTCTCGTAGACTCCTCTCGAAGATTCACTCCCGACTGTCCGCTGATTTGTCTCGCTCCTTTTCGCATCTCGCGTGCACGTGGTGTGCAGGCCAACTTCTGAGCCCCCGTGAGAAGACATGTCCAGCCTGGACTCTCCGTGCGGGCGATAAACCTGCAAGCGCATATTCATGACGCCCACGGTCTTAGATGAAAGCGTGAGCTTGATTAATATCTCCTCGAAGAATAGTCGTGCCTCTCAAGGAAAGTTTGAGCTGACCAGATGCTCCTTTTCAAAGGAGCATCTGGGTTCGCAGACGCTCCAAATTATGCGCGACGTCGAAGACAAGAGTTGTGTTAAGGTGTATGCGTACCCTTTCGGGTCGAGTTGCTTTATCTTCTTTGTCCTTTCCTTTATTTGTTCAAGCAAACGAAAAATGACCGGAGGGTTTGTGTTGACGTCTTTGTACGCGCCGCGCGCTTTGAGTCTTTATTGTGCGAGAGGAGTCGGGGAACTCGATTAATCATTCGACGTGAAAGGAAAGATGGCGCGGTGTTAATGAAATAAGAGAAAACCTCCCCGGTGTACAGCGAAGCGAATGAAATTAACAAGGTGGTTTTAATCGATAATTCTTTAATAAAGGAGATTAGCAGCATCGTTAGCAAGTTCGCAAGTGTGCCTTCGGGCCCGAGAAAGCTGCTTTGTCGTGGCGCCGAGCCGAGCTGTCGTTTCCTAGCTAGTTACTTGATGGGGCGTTACGAAATGTGCGATAAAGAAATGAAACTGCGAGGTGGGAGAAACGGCCATAACAAAACAAACTGCTGTCGTGATAAATTATACTGCGCACATCGCTCGGCCTGAAATTCGATTCCGCTATTGACGAGCGTTATGAGAAGACCCGAAATGAATATTTGATGGCCAAAAAGTACTTTGCTCCTATCAAGAGTAGGTTATGGAAAAAACGCAAAAAAGAAATGAGGTGAAGAACACAATATTTCAGACACTATGGCGCCGAGAACTTCGGTGTTCGTTCCTTACCTGCATTTTATCCTACTCTTTCATTAGACTCCACTCCCATATTTGGGAAAAAGTATATGTTTATTGCAACATTAAATAGTTGATAGTATTTTAGGTCTCAGAGTTAAGTGGGCGTCATACGAGGCGCCGAAATAGAGATTCCGATTAATTTTAATCAGAACGCATATCCAAACATGCACCTGAATCTAAGCGCACAAGCGTTCTTTTCTCCTTCTTGTTTTGCACTCTGTCGCCATCGGAATAGAGTCCCCATGGCCGGCAATCGAACCCGCGTCCGCATAGCCGCTGAGTCGCCGCGCCCAGCGAGAGCAGAACTGATGCGTTGGATAAGCACCGGCGGTGAAGGCCTTGTCCTTACGATCGTCTCCTTCAGTGCCGTTACACTTTGTCCGCGTTTGTCTCTGTCCTTCGTAGAGCATTTAGTCAACGTCATCCTGCAGGGAGGGCTTAACGTTGTCATTTGTTGCGCCAAAGGGGAACACATGCATTATCACTTTAAACACTTGTTTCGTACCGTGCATTTGTCGTACTGCATTGCATATTTGTCTTCGCATTGCCATGCTGAAACTGCCGCTTCCTAAGAAGGCGAATTGAATAAGCCCTTTATTCATTACAGATATGATATAGTTAACATATTTAGACGAGATTCTGCGTATAGTTCGGGGGCGAAACAACGACGAGCCCGGCCGGAAGTAGTGCTCGTTGCTTTCGTTCATTTACAACGACAATACCCCCCCGCCCAACCTTTCGTAAACGCAGCCGAAACAATTTCATCCGCCACACCAGCGGGCCTGATCGCTCCAATGAGCGCGCTGGCCTGGCTTGCGATTGATGATGGGCGGCGGGCCCGAGTGAGCGGCGCGATAACGAAACTCCGAGCAAAGGCTGCTGTGACACGCTTCTCCAAAATGATAAACGGGTTGCGTGTTGGAGGTGGAAGCCTTGACACAGACACATGCTGGCGTTTGGAAACCGGCGTCGCAGAAAAAACGAAACGGCTCTGCCCACGGCGCCTTATTCCAAACTTTTCCAGCTATTTCATCCGGGTTAATATTGGCGTTTCTTCAGTGTTATAGACTGGCGCCCCAAAAGCCAGCCGCGACCTGCAGTAGGATGCCATTAAAAGAGACGTGTTGCTATCTTGACTTCTCCTCCGTCCCTCCTTTTTTTTTTCATGAGTACATGGTATATCAATAGCACACGGCGCAACGCCAATCACATGCAGAAACCAAATTATTGGACAGTAATTTTGGATCATATTGAAGCCAGATAAAATTTAGCCTTCGTCAGAGTGCCGAGGTAAGAAAGTACGGTAATATATGACGCATGATTGGTGCACGCACACAGGAGTTTTGGATTCTTGGCCGGAATTTCTATCCTGCAGTGGAGTAAGTGGCGCGCGCAAGCACACGCACACGGACGCGCGCGCACACGCACACGCACACACACGCACACACGCACGCGCGCACGCACGCACGCACGCACGCACACACACACACACACACACGCACGCACGCGCGCGCACACGTGAGTCCTTCTCGAGTCCTGCATGCAATGATTTTTCTCCCCAAGTTTGGACAGAATTGCAACTGCACGTCAGCATTTCGTCAGGTAAGTGCTTCTAGCTAATATGTTGGCGGTCTTGATGGTTGTTCAAAAAGTGCATTATTATAATTCGAAATCCTTCAGTGTAAGAAGGTCAGTGTAACAGCTCTGCCAGATCTGCACTTCCATGAAGCAAAGGACCTGAAAAGTGACATAAAACCTGAGGCGCCCTTCCCCGTACAAGGACCTTTACCGTTCCTTGTTATGGACGACACCAACACCCGCAGTACCCCTGGCTAAAGACGGTACATTACCAACGTTACACAACCTCGACGAGCCGGGAAGCTCGAACTACACGATGAACTGAACTATTGGGGTACTGTCGACTTCACTCTGGAATGGAAACATTCAGTTATGCATTTCATTCTGAAAGCCAAACAGCATTGACAACCTCCGCCTAATATTGTTGACATGAACGCTATGTAAGCTGCTCGAGCGCATGGTGTTGATCCGTGTGACCGACCACCTCGAGGAAAAGAACCGTGTCTTTTTGGATGTGGCCCAGATAGACCTATGGCCGATCCAGTGCACGCAGGGCAGCCTTTTGCTGCGCAGGCTGGCGGGCGCCGTGGCCCGCTCAGGACCCCTAATGATGTTCTCGCAGCGTCAGCCCTAAATAAGGCACGTTATACTGTCCAACATCCAGCGCTTCTGGCAGCTCCAGAGAATACCGACGCTAGCACAAGGTTTATAAACTCCATACAGTTGTTCCATGGCCGGCCGCACGTTTGAGATAAACTCCGGTGCGAAAGAATTCTTAACCCAAGAACTTTCCTAACGCCAAGGAGGTTCCGGAATAATCCATCCTGTCTCTGATACTCCTCAACTTTGTGATGAGAGGCCTGGCAGTGAAATTAAAGAAAATTACAACTTTCTGCTGGTGGGAGGCTACGACCTTGAACGGGTGATTGTCCTCCTTACAATGACAGGTCGGCCCTTTCTGGCGACCAAGTGAGCGAAACGTTAGGATTCTGGGCGTTCGACTAAGTCAACACGGCGGACCAATAGACTGAACTAACAGCCAAGAAGGCACCATCAGTTTCACTTCATCTGGGGTACAAAAAAGCGCTACGGCGGGCCGGTGCGCAAACCACCGAGACAGCACCTGGTGACCCCCTGTTGTCAGCCTGCGAAGCCAGTTTCCCCCTAAATTGGATGAAACATTTCCGTAAATTTTCCTAGATTTGTGCTAAATGTGTTTTTTTTATTTCGTGAGTGTGATTTCTCTAAAAATAAATTTAGGTTTGTTAAAGAAACACACTGCAAATTTTATGCTTCTAACTTATTTCTAAGCTCGTTTTAAAATATTAAAAAATTGAAGCCACTGAATTCAATTAGGCGAAAATCATATCGCAGACTAAGTTGTTGTGTTAACAATACATGTAGCCTCCTGCTTGAAGCCGCCATGGTCACAGAAGAAGACGTCAACACGTTGTTACTTTGCTGTTGTCCATACTTGCTTTGCACGTAGAGCTAAGTGACAAGATGACACAAAGTTTTTTTCTAACTCTCGAGAAGGTTGGCGCCGGACGTCTTACAGACCGTAACAGTGTCAAAAGTGTGTGCTACTTCTCGACACCTATGTAAAATATGTAATTTTTTAACTCATTTTTTTGCACGCCTTGTACTGACGCAGCACATCACACTTACGCACTTACACGTCATGAAGACATGACACGTCTAAAGACATGACTACTGGGACGCTGTCAAAGGTTGGTTCGCCAATGATCGGTTCACGGTAAATTTTATATATGCATAAATAGCAGCACGACCACATTGTCATGTTCGCCAACGTATGTACCTACTTACGCCTAGATTTCTCTGTGCTGCTTGGGTTGGTGGAACAGCATGTGCTTATGTTCGTGGGACAGCGGGAGACTGGCCGCCCTCACTTCGCGCACGGAAGCAAGCGATGAACCACATCGAGCGCCTTCAACGTTCGCCACAGGGACAACGCCTCGTTTGTCGCCTCCACACCCTCGAGGGCTCGGGCATGGGCCAGCGTGCCACCGAGTTCAGCGCACTCGTCGCGTCGACGCCGCAACTCCTACCACTGCCGGTATCGCCGCACGCCTCCGCGCTACTCGATGTAAACACCACGGTGCCAGGCGTCAAGTCCAAGCGTCAAACAGCTGTTTGTGCTATGCAGCAGGAAACGGCCGCACTGCTACACGAGCGCCTAGGGGGCCGACTGCTCGTTTACACCGACGGCTCCGTGGCGAGTGATGGTTCTGGTGCTGCAGCGTGCACGGCGCCGGATATTTGCGCTACACGGCAGTGCCGCCTTCGTGCTGTGTGGTCGTCGACGGTGGCCGAGCTTGCTGCGATCGACCTAGCAGCTGATCTCCTGCTTCAACAGCGCAGTGTTGTTTCTGCCGCGATCCTTTCGGACTCGCGCGCGGCACTGTGTATGCTGGCGAGGGATTACCTTGGACCTCCATTGGTGCAGCGCGTCGGCTCAAAGCTCCGCCATCTCGTCAGCCAGGGCTGCGATTTGGCGTTGCAATGGGTTCCAGCGCACATCGGCCTGCAAGGGAACGAAGCCGCGGACGCTCTCGCAAAGCAGGCTCACTCCCTGCGCTTCCCCCTCGCTACCTCGGTCAGCGGCTTCGACGTGGCCAAAGCAACCATTCTGCGAACTCTCCGTGCGCAGCACCCGGACCAGCGCGTCGCCGCGGGTGCGTCACTTCGGCTCCTCCCCCGCGTGGGCTTCTCCCGGGCGGACCGCTCTTTCCTGCTTCGCCTGCGCGTCGGCTGCTACAGGACGGCTGCTAGAACGCACAGGCTGCAGGGAATTGGCGACCCCGCGTGCAGCAACTGCGCCGATACGGAGACGCTCGACCACTTGCTACTTCGCTGCCCTGCCTTCGATGTGGAGCGCACGGACTTGTGTACAGTCTATCGACGACTGGGACTGACTTACGATACGGCGACCGCGCTGCTATTCCCTGCAGCCCACTCGTCCATCGTGAAGCACGCTCTCTCGGCACTGCTAGACTACTGCAATGCGACGCACTTGAGAGCGCGGCTGTGAGCCCCGCACTCACATCCTTTTTTCCCCCTTCCAACGTTCGTCCAGTCTTTCTCTCCTTCATCCTTTTCTTCCCATTCCCCCTTCCCCGTGCAGTGCTGTTGAGGTGTCCTCCTGTGAGAGACAGTTACGGCGCTGCACTCATCTCTTCCGTTTCCTTTCCAAAAATCACTTCACACACACATATACATTTCATTCAGAGTGCATATCAATCGATAGCACAGCTAGGCGTAAAAATGGCAAAATCGCAGTAGCAGTACTTAGTTGAAGAGCCCAGGCCATCCGCTTCTTCTCGTTTACTTGGCTGGATGCGTTCCTTGTAATGCAGTATTCATGATCAAAAGTCATACTTCCCATGCCAATGCGAATGTAATTTGTGGAGACTGAAACCAAAAGACGGCATCACGTCAGCAGTTCTACTGTTTCAATGCCTTAGCGCAAAATTTCTTTCGATTTGAACAAAGTTACTTAATTCCCTAACCAAGACTTCAAATCCCTAAATACAGGGAATTTTTCCTAGATTTGACAACACTGTGGTGACCCTAACGGGAGCAGTTCTTTTCAGCGAGGTCCGTAGGGTAACGTAGGGTAACAAGGCTTGCCGCTTCGTAGTGCCAGGACCATTGGTGACGGGAGGAGTACGTGTCCCATAGGCACGCGCTGCGTATGCGCCGCCCAACCATGGACAAGAAGTGCAGTATACCCTGCAAATGAATATTTTAGAATAAAACAAATTCGCAGCAACAACATGTCCTTATTAACTGGTTTGCGGCCGCTAACATCGCATCTGTCTAGCCCAGCTCACGCCGGTGCTTCCCTCCTCTTGGCAGGAACCCTCCCTGTTAGACCTGGTGGTGAAGCACAGGAAAAGAACACCTACTGCAGAAATCAAAGAGGAAAACGTAGTAATGTAATGTGTAATATGTAATATGTAATGTAATAATGCATAAATATTAAAAAAATCACCGCCCAAGCACTCCGTACAGATGGTTAACCAGCGAAGCTGAAACGTGCGGCCCCCATGTTTATCACTGGGTTAATCCCGACGGTTCATTAAACGATGGGTTGGTTGACTGCCGGATCCTCGGTACGCAGTTGCTCGTTTGCGCTCGACTGCAAGAGCCTGTTCTTGTGCCCGGGATGCGGAACCGGCACGGCGTATACGACCTCGTTCCCTGTTCTTCTCGCGGCGTTGCTGATCGAAAGCTACCTGCTCCTCAGGAGTACGTATGACGTTGTTGTCCCTATCTGCTGTTGTGTAGTTCAGCTCGGCTAGGGACAAAAAGAGTAAAGCGCGTTCTCATGCGTAGCAGTGTAGTACCTAGGCAAAAGCATATAAAGAAGCAGGATTTCCCACGAGAAGTCCCCAGATTTCTCTCCCCGTACAGACCTCACTGCAATAACCGCTCCCGAGCCTGATATCGAAAGCGCATTGCGGAGAGGCGTGCTTTGAGTGGAACAAGCTAATTACAAACAAGTGGAAGTTAACCTTGAATCCGTGAAAGCTCTGTCCGGCCTGCCGGGGTATACCTGGGTTGAAGGACTTTATGGGCATTCGGGGTCTGCCATAAATGAGAACCATCATCGAAACGCGAATCAAGGGTCGCGAGCTTCGCCAACCAAATACAGCGGCGAGAAGACTGTTCAGCCTCACACCCAACTTACCATGGCGATTCGCTCGGCGATTCTGGTCCGAGTATGTTTGACTCAGAGAACGGTCTCGAGTCCAGTCCGTTTGAAGTTGCCTCGAGAGAGATGCGTGGTACGTCGTAAGCGAGGACCGGTACACAATGGCTACACCCGTCACTGGCACAAAAAGCGATTCGTGCACTAGTACACTACTTGAAGTGCACCAGTTTAAGAGACCATTTATAGTGTCCTTGAGTATCATCCCACGTGCACTCTGTGCTCACTCTCTCCTTTTTTCTGTTCCCGTTTCCCTTACCCCAGTGTAGGGCAGCAAACCGGACGCTCGTCTGGTTGACCTCCCTGCCTTTCCGCTCCTTGCTATCTCTCTCTCTCTCTCTCTCTCTCTCTCTCTCTCGCTCTCAGCGATTCTGGCATCCGTAGGCCTGACGAGACGCTTCGGCATTTAGACGCCGCATTAAAAATAATGGATTGCGTTGTCTTGGACAGGTGTGACAACTGGTGTCAGACGGTTGAACGCCCGCTTATGTTTTCTTTACGTTTGCGTTGCGGTACGTTAAACTAGAATTGGTAAGCTTCGGTGGGGACCGATCTCGGTGCGGGAAGCTGGCGAAAGTTAAAATGTGTGTATTTGAGCCTCAGAACCTTTTTTTTTTTGGTACAATAGGGAAAGTGGAAGCGCACGAATAGCCTCAGCTTTGTTATCGGCGCGCTAACATCAATCAGCGGTAGGCTTCGAGCTCGGGGTCCGTTCGAGCGCGTCTGAGCGACTTCTGGATTTCATGTCCACTCCACAACACTGCGACGATGGCGACAATTCCCAGTCATAAATGTTACGTGTAAACTACTAAAGAACGTGGCGTGCTTAGCGTGTGCGTGGTTTCGTTCAAGAATTTAGCTTGGGGCCGCCAGTAAAAAGGTAAAATGCAAAAAACGAAAGTGATCTTCTCTGTCAAATGTGCATGCATCTTTATTCCAAGCTGCGACACGAAGTAGAGTTCTATGACCCCAAGATATAGCGTGATTTAGGACAAGATACTAGTATCAAGCGATGAAATTCTATAAAGCATTTAATATGCAGCAGCGCTCGTTCTTGCGTACTGGAACCAGTGCGGCACAAACACAACCAGCGCAGTTTACAGTGCGAACCAGCGAATTGCAGCGAGAACCAGCGCCTGTACCGCACAAACCAGTGCGCTCCAGCGACATGGTAGTGGAATCAGCGTCTCGTCCAGTGTGACCCAGCTCTTATCCAGCGTTCTCACTGGTCTCCCAGTGAGTCCTAGAGAGCGCCAGCGTTCCCAGTGCGATCCAGCGATCCAGTGTCAAAAAACGCGATGGTTTCAGTTTCAGACTGGAAGGCACTGGAAGGCGCTGGTTTTTGCATAGATCGGATACGATCGTCCTGGTAGTCGTAAATATATTCCGTTCGAGGAGGGCGATGACGCTATTCCTGCTCGTGACGCGACCATCCTGGCGCATTCATCTATGGCCAGAAGAAAAGCTTGCGTTTTTCTGACTCCTTCTGGTTTCTTATTTAGCTCGGCAAAATCCAGGTCAATAACTTCAAAAGGCACGTTCTAGTGGCAAGGTATTATCATGGCGTCCGTCGGCTGCTTATATTTCACTTTGTTTACTAGAGAAATATGGAATGAACGAACATATTGTTGACTTCTTCCTTCATGTGAAACCACGTAAATCTCTTAAGTAGCTTGTTGTAGGTGCGTCAAAATCCGTCGTGTCCTACAGATTCTGGACTATCGTTGTACAAGCAAAGCACCCTAGAAACCAGTGTTGGCTGGACTTGATACCGACCTTCAAAAAAATAAGTTGATCAGTGCCTTCCCACAATTTACTTCATTGAATAGCAATGAATAGCGCGCAGCGGACGGGACAGTAAAATTCACATACACACGAACAGTACGAGCGCTCGTACAGCTCGTGTGTGTCTGAATTTTACTGTCCCGTTCTCCGCGCGCTATTCATTGCTATTCAAATCATGCACCAAAAAGCCCAAAAAGCTGCGCTGCTGCATTACATCACTGATTTTTTCCGATTTCTAAAAAAATAGATTATGGAGTTTTAAGTGGCAGAACCACGATCTGATTATGAGGTACGCCGTAGCGGGGGACTCCGGAAATTTGGACCACCTGGGGTTCTTTAACGTGCGTCTAAATCCATGTACACGGGTGTTTTCGCATTTCGTCCCCATCGAAATGTGGCTGCCGCGGCCGGAATTCGACCCCACGACCTCGTTCTTAGCAACCCAATATCATAGCCACTAAGCAACCACGGCGGGTTTCTTCCGATTGCTCTTTGTTGCATTGTATCATCAGTATAGACATAGCATCTGCATCAGTCAGAAGAGGTCCAGGTCGGTGGGAGATGGTGAAGTCAAACTGCTGCAATCAGTTCGCCCATCTAGCGATACGTCCTTTAGGTTGGGTCATATTCAAGACATGAGTGAGGGCCTGGTAATCAATGAACAAAGTGAACTTCGTACCTTCTAGGTACGTACGAAAGCACTGAATTGCTTTAAGGACTGGGAGTGCTTCCTTTTCAGTAGTGGTGTAGTTAACTTCAGAGGGCTTGAGGGTGTAGCTGGAGTAACATACTAAGTGTCGCTTTTCTCGGCCGGATGCTTCAGGGCATTTCTGATATAAGACTGCACCTGTCCCATAGTGAGAAGCTTCGGTATTCAATACAAAGGGTAAAGTAAAACCCGGTACGTGTAGAATAGGGTTAGCAGAGATTCTGTGCACCAGGTCGCGGCCGACTCTCTCACATAGGTCATTCCACTAAAATTGAACTTCTTTCTGCGTTGGGCGCGTGATGCACCTAGTTTTGACGTTAAAGTCTTTTATGAAATGTCTGAAATCTCCTGCTAATCCCCAAAACACATACAATGAGGGGAAGTCGTGTGGTTTTACTAGTTGGGAGAGCCTCTCGACGGACTCTTGTTTGATGCTTTTGGTAGTCCCATCAAAGACTCTTCAAAGAAACACAACTTTTCTTTGAAAGAAGGCGCGTTTCTTAAAATTAACCTTGAGGTGTGCCAAGCGCAAGGCATTCAGTACCTGAGAGAGGTGTTCCTGATGCTCAGCCTCTCTTTTGGGGAAGACGATAATATCGGAGAATCGACAATATTATCGATAATATCGATAATATCGGATAATATCGATAATTTTGGAGAAGACGATAATATCGCCTATTGATTGAAGTTTGATGTTCTATGGCGCAAGGGCCAAGTATGGCCAAAGAGCGCCATGTCCGTGGTAATGACTTCGCAGTGTAATTATGAGTTCTATGAAGATGGTGTGACGTGGCTGTAAAGGGGCCTTAAAAATGGTCGCTCTAAAGTGCGTAAAATCTGTATAATAAGATTATAGCGATGAGGTATGACGTGTTCTCTGAACATTAAGATGCATTTAAAAAGAATGATACGACATGTAAAAAATATATCAGGTCATAAGACATGCTAGAGCCCTACTGCCTCCTTAGAGCCCTTGAAACACAAGGGCCTGGAGGCATGTGCTATGCAAAACAATTATCGCAGCGACACCCTCTGGAGCGAGGATGCTCTACGAATTTAATGGGCTTATAACGTGCAGAACGACATCATTTAAGAAGTTGAGGACTGCCTTGTTGCTAAAAAGTGGTTCCTTACCAAGAAACATAGCCGGGTGTAGAGGGATGTAATAACGGTAGGCAAGTGGAAAATGTTTCTTTCTTTCAGATTCGGCTTTCCGACACTCCGAGAGGACGTGGAGGACGGTCAGCCTCTCACCACATCGACCACAGGTTGGCGGTTCATTTGCAGTAAGCAGAAAATTTTGGTTATCAAATGTGTGCCCTATTCTGAGGCGACAGAATAAGACATCTGTTCGCCGAGATCTTGTTGGGGAGGGCCAAAAACCTAACTGTGGCTTTATAACGTGCAGTTTATTATTTGTTTCTGCGTTCCACATGCGCTGCCAGTGTTGTCGCAGTTTCCTTCTTAAAGGGAAGCTGAAACACTTTTCGAAAAAAATGAGTTCTCTACGGCATTCTACAGTTTTGAGTCCCCTGAACACGAATATCTGGTTCAAAAAGGGCGGAAACAAGCGCAAGCGGCTGTTTTTTTTATGAAAACGCGCACCAGCGCCTCAGGGCATCGCGCGAACGCCGCTGTTGCCCGTGATTGGTCGGGGCCGCTGTGAGCTGAGTTGTAAGCATTATGGAACGTTCTCGCTGTCTTGGACAGGTTGTATTTTCGCCGTACATGTTCGAACCGACAGCCGATACGGAAAACGATGGCGGCAACGGCGGCCACGACGATGTTGAATGTGCCAAAAGCGAGAGCGATGTGTGCACCTTCTCGCGCGTTGGAAATCTTAGCTGGTACGTATGTTTTTTTTTTTCATGTAGCTGCACGTTGCAATGACGGGAGAAAAAATGCGCTAATGTGTCACTGGGAACTTGCTGCTGGAAGAATGCCGAAGCACTAACTTCTCATTAGATTGTAAACACGGGTGCAATTCCGCGATGTCAAGCACCTTGCCGCTGCTTGTCCAAAGTCCCCTGGTTTTTTGAGTGTTGATACACTATCGCGAACATAAGTGCCGCGTTTCAAAGCGCGCACATGCAGTGCTGCGAGGTACAGTCATGGAAGTTGCTTATCATACACATTCAGAGATGGCCAGAGGTATTATATGTGCAATATTCATACTATGGTTCGACGACTTTGCGATTGTGGCTCAATCAAGAATCGGTATGCGTGCTCCATGCTAGTGTTGACATAAAAATATTAGGCAGTTTTAGCACCGCCGTGTGGTAAACACGATAACTGCAAGCGTACGTCGAATGTCACTAGGCAAGCCTATACTCCATTTCATACCTCAGGTGCAACGCTGTGGAAGCTACGCACGAAGTCCGGTCACCAAAATTTATTACTGCGCGCGTTTCCGTCTATGCTTCGCAGCGTGCCAGCGGCGTTTGCTCGCGCGAGCATGCACGTGAAGCTGCCGCGACGGGCTGCAATTAAAAAATGCCGAAAAGAAAATTGATTTAAAAGAACGTGTTAGCAGCTGTATTGTTCCTATGGGTAAATTCTTTTTTTTTTTCATCCAGAACTGAGCTTATATATGAAAAATTTTCTCAAAAATCGGGTCAAGAAACACCGAACATTTTCTAAGTGCGAAGGCAGCCACTGCAAGAAGTATCTCAAGCCTCCACAGCGTTGCACCTGATGTAGGAAACGGAGTATAGCAACGCTAGCAACAACGCGTTTCCGCATTTGTCGTAAGGCTATCCGGCTATCGCGGAAATGGTCCGAGCACAGCACAGTTGATTTCGTCGGCACGAACTTATCTCTCCTCACTGCACTGCGCTGCAAGCTTCTTGTCCTTCGGGAAGTGCAAGAAACGATAAACTTCAAGGAAAGAAGGTGTCACTTATACACGACAAGCTCAAAGTAGACAGGCATGTTTTCTTTTGGGACGAATCGCAGAACAAACGGGTACAGGTTGCAGATAGTCGCTCTCGGCAAACGCAGTCGTGAAACAATGAACCCTCAAGGAAAAAGCAAGTGCGATTATTAAATATTAATGCTAGAAGTATTGTAAATAAAGCAGATTCCTTAGAAATACTGTTACTTCAACACGACCCTCACATTACTGTTATTACCGAAACATGGTTTCGCGAAGATATTAATGACCAAGACATCTTTCCTCCCTGCTATAGTGTTTATTGCGTGCATAGGTCTTCTAGGGGAGGAGGTGTGGCGATCCTAATTAAATATCCGATAGAGGCTGTCGTTCTGGACATAATACCCACGTTGGAATGTATATGCATAAAGGTATCTCTTGGGGGTTACACCCTCGTTATATTCGCAATCTACAGACCTCCTGACTCCCCTCCTGAATTTTTGCATGAATTACGGTCTCGTATGAATAGCTATTTACACAGTAAGATTATCCTATTAGGCGATTTTAATTTGCCCAGTGTAGACTGGATGCGCCTTCAGCCTGGGCCACATCACAGTCAGAATATTAATGTACTCTTTGATATCATGTTAACACATGATCTCAGACAAGTTGTTCTTGAACCAACACGTGTGCAAGGTTCTTCATCTTCAGTTCTGGACCTTGTTTTCTTAGCTCGGATATTCGATGAATTCACGGTGGTGATCGAGCAGGGGCTATCCGACCACTGTCTTGTTTGTGTTGGCTTACAGCTTGTTTCCTGTGCTAAAACTAAAAAATCATCTGTCCATTTTGTCAAAGATTATTCTCGCACGAACGACGCATGCGCGATTGATTACTTGGAAAATTGTCTAACTGATTTTGACGAAAATAATGTTAACTTACTTTGGACCCGCTTTAAGGACATGTGTCATTTTTGCCTTGATAAATTCATACCAAATAAGAAAAAACAAGTTCACAAGCAAACACCATGGATCAATCGCAACATCATTCATATGAAACGTAAAATTAAGAGATTAAAGAAGGCCCGTACGCAGCCAAACTTAATATCTGAACTACAAGACAAGCTTGCACTTGCCGTCCGTAAATCAAATGATTATTATTTTAAGTCATCTCTGCCTAATTTTATTACAAACGATCCAAGTAAATTTTGGAATTACATTGCCGAGAAGAAGAAACCAATATCCAAAATGACAATAAATGGACAGATGGTTACAGAGAACGGTGAACTTGCTCATCACTTTAATATGTTTTTTCACAGTGTCTTCTCAACTCCCAGTAATTGTTCACGTAACTGCCCAGCGTACCAACCTTTTGATGTGAATTTTATATCGTATGCTGGTGTACTGTCTATGGTGCTGAACCTAAAACCGAAATGTTCAAGTGGGCCTGATAATATCCCTAATTTGTTTCTCCGCAGGTATGCTGTAACCTTATCAAAGTTTCTTGTTATAATATTCCGTGCTTCCTTATTGTCGTCTGAGTTACCGAATGACTGGAGAACAGCCCGAATAGCACCAATTCACAAAAAGGGAGATCGTCTACTTGTAGATAATTACCGTATTATTTCTTTAACATCATCATGCTGCAAACTCATTGAACATATCATAGCAAAAAGCATAACCACATATCTAGAAAAGCATTCAATTTTAACTAATTTCCAGCACGGGTTCAGAAGAGGGTATTCGACTGTCACACAGCTGGTCACTGTAGTTCATTCGTTTGCATCAACCCTTGACAAGAACGGACAAACAAACATAATTTTCCTTGACTTCCGTAAGGCATTTGATACGGTCCCTCATGATAAATTAATCCTAAAACTTGAAAATGCAGGAATCCCTCAGATGTTTATCTCTTGGATTTCTGCTTATTTGTCTAACCGGAAACAATTCGTTGAGATAAATGGCGAAAAATCGGGCTGCCTTCCGGTCACATCGGGTGTTCCCCAGGGCAGTGTGCTCGGTCCTCTTCTTTTTGTTCTATATATTAATGATATTGTTAACACGGTTGAAGGTGGTGTACAGATTCGGTTATTTGCCGATGACTGTGTGCTCTTTAAAGATATTGTTTCTCTCCTTGATCAAACCAGTTTATGTTGTAGTTGAAATAATATTCTTGCATGGTGCGGGTGCTGGGGAATGACACTAAACACAGATAAAAGCGTACTACTGCGAATGACACATAAGAAGTCACCCCTGCTTTATACATATAAGTTAGGTCTATCACCTCTTCGTGAAGTCACTAGCTATAAATACCTAGGAGTGACCCTTAACAATTCACTATCATGGAATGATCACATAACTAACACTTGCGCTTCAGCCTTCAAAAAACTATGCCTGCTGAGACACAAACTTAAGAAAGCCCCACCTAACGTTAAAATGCTATGCTACATCTCCCTAATTAGACCTAAGCTCGAATATGCTTGCATAGTTTGGGATCCATACACAAAAACTAATATCAATAGTCTTGAGAGAATTCAGAGAAAAGCGGTCAGATTTATATTTAACAAATTTTCCAGATGTGATTCTCCAACCGAACTTATGAAAATTAACAACCTTGAACCACTCGAACTTAAAAGAAAAAAACAGAGACTTGAATTCCTTAAACTACTTCACACTAACAATTTATCCCTTGACCCATCTGAACATTTATCGCAGTTATCGACCAGAACTACGCGCCACCGCAGACATGATGCATTAACCCCTTACTTTGCAAGAACAAACACATATAAGTTTTCTTTTTTTGCTCGAACTGCAACGGAATGGAATTGTATAAATTGAATCTACTTCCTAATCTTGTTTTTCATTGTTCTGTTTGTTTTGTCAATCTGATTTTCTTTGTATGTACCATATGTCGCCCTCCCTGCTTGGACCACGTGTCCGCAGTATTCAATAAATAAAAAAATAAATAAATAACCTGTGAAACACCACATCGTCTCGCCCGCCTGTGTTCGCGCAGCCGAATGCTGCACAGAACGAGGGCATGTTGGGCGCCCTTGGCTGTAGGCACTCACGCAGCACCGAAGGAAAGAACAGTTTACGAAAATCGCAAAAGAAAACAAACGTGAGCGGCGGCGGCGGCGGCGGCGGCAAATCTCTCGTAACGTCGTTCAGTAAAGCGCAGGACGGAAAGAGGCATGCCAACACATGCCAGCACGCCGGTCCGGCAGCTCGGTCCCCGCGCGTGACGTCACTCTCGCCGGTTCTCTCCTCTGGCAACCACCTCACCCGGCGCTCCGGGAAGCGATGGGGGCGTGTCCGCGGGGGTGACTTAGAAAGCGATTTCCGCCTCTTATATTAACAAAACGAAGAAAAAAATTTCGGAACCGTAAATTATTAGGTCTGGTCTTCCCAATCCCAGCAATTCATGGAAATTGAAAACCGTTTCAGCTTTCCTTTAAGAGAGGCCTCAGATCTGTGACAGGGACAGCAGCCGTAGGAAAAGTGGTTGGTAATGTGAGTAACGTGACCATTTTGTCAGCTAGCACATTGCCCTCGATGCCCCATGGCCAGGCACCCCGCATATTATTACGTGTTTATGTCATAGATAAATATTGCATAAGAGCGAGTAAAGTTCAATGAAAACAGGATTTGTATTCTTCTGTAAGGAAATTAACGCTTTTACAAGACTTCAGGAGTCTGTAAATACTATTGCTCTGTCGAGTTTTAATTTATTTATGTGTTTTACTGCAGACAGTACTGCATAGGCTTCTGCAGTGAAGATACTTGTTAAATGATTCCTTACGTCAGATTCAGAAAGTGAGGGACCAACTGCAGCAAAAGATACGCCAGAATGTGATTTTGACGCGTCTGTGTAGAATTCGCTGCAGGAGTACTTCGATTGAAGTTCCCGGAAATGCATAGCGATTTCGAGGTCAGGTGCGTGCTTTGTGACCTCTACAAAGGATATGTAACAATCTATCACCTGCCACCCCCAGGGTGGTAATAGCTTAGCCGGAAGCATTAGGCGATATTCGAGAACTGGGGCATCCATTTCCGTGCTAAGTTCTCTTGCACGCAGTGAGGAAGGAAGTCTCATAGAGGGTCTATTCCCAAAAAGTGTTTTACACAAGTCGTTAACGGTTGTGAAACACGGATGTACCTTATTAGAGCAAACCTTGAGAAAATACGTTAAGCTGATGTATGTTTTCTGAAGATGGAGACTCATCTGACTCGACGTATAGACTTTCGACAGGGCTTGTTCTAAATGCGCCAGTGGCCAGACGGACACCCAGATGATGAACGGGGTCTAACATCTTAAGCGCGCTCGGCGCGGCAGAGTGATACACTACGGCACCATAATCTAACCGTGATCGAACTAGGCTCCTGTAAATATTGAATAAACACTGTCTGTCGCTACTCCACGTTGTGTGGGATAGGATTTTAAGTAAGTTCATTGTTCTAAGACATTTTTCTTTAAGATATTTTATGTGAGGAATGAAAGTAAGCCTGGAGTCAAGTATAACACCAAGAAATGTGTGCTCTTTGTTTACAGGAGTTTGTTGTCCGCCCAATTCTACGCAAAGATTTGGGACCAGGCCTCTATTTCTTGTGAAGAGAACACAAGAACTTTTCTGGGAGTTGACTTTAAATCCATTTTGGTCTGTGAATTTGGACACCTTGTTTAAGCCCTGCTGTACATGTATTTTGCATACTATGAGGTTGCAGGATTTGAAGCCTATTTGTATATCGTCTACGTATATGGAATAAAAAATAGCCGGTGGTAGTCAAGCACGTAATCTGTTCACCTTGACGATAAAGAGAGTGAATATATTTATTTGTTTCCACAAGCAAGGAGGTACATGGTTGTGGCGGAAAAACAAGGGGAAAAAAGCTGCGGAGAAGCAGCTTGACTGGCCCCAGGTTCCGTTTACAATGGCAGCAGCAGGGCAGGTGGGAAACGGTAAGGGAAAAAAAAAGAGAAGAAAAGAAGGAAAGAAAAGAGAGAAGAGCAAAAGCACTAAGGGCAAAAGATCACTAAGTACAACGGTACACAGTCAAGATTGGAGGAACATATCACGCAGATTTTTCGCAGAACAAGTCAACACATCGATATTGCATCTGGTAAGATCATTGAGTAGACTGGGCAGCCAGTAGCATAACATTTGCTGGCCATAATTAGTTCGAAGTTGAGGAACACACCAAGTCTCAGGAGCTCGAGTTGTGTAGGGGGTTTCTCGTTTTGCGAGATTAGCGAGAGAGCTGAGGGCACCAATATTTTTCTCATATCTTCTGTAGGTTGTCAACAAGCGCAGGTTTATTAGCGCAGGCAATTTAAGGGTTTTAAGCGCGCTGAAAAGAGGAGCGGAATGAAAATCACGAGGCTTATTACAAATGACACGAAGAAATTTCTTCTGGATAACAAACAGCTTTTGAATATTTGTGGCTGAAGTTGACCCCCATACGAGGCAGCCGTAATTTAGATGACTGAAAAAAAGTGAGTTGTAAATCAGCAATTTAACGGATTGCGGGAGGTATCTAAAGGAATAGACAACACCCAAAACCTGTGACAGTTTGCCTATGAGAAAATCTACATGAGAGCGCCATGTCATATCATGATCAAAGTGAACACCCAGACATTTGATTGATTGGACAACTTCAATAGTACTGGAGTTAAGGACAATATCTCCAGGTAGCACGACATTCATATTTCTTGGATGAAAGAGCAAGGCTTTGGTTTTTGCGGAGTTGATTGTAAGACCATTTTCAAGGGACCACTGGTGTACTTTCGAGAGCACGCTGTTGGCACGTAAGACCAGGTCATCCAGACATTTGGATGAAAAAAGAAGTGTGGTGTCATCGGCATACATAATGTACGTTGTGGCGGAATCAATGTTAATAAAGTCATTTACGAAAATATTGAACAAGAGAGGGCCTAAGATGCTTCCTTGTGGGACACCCACATGAACAGGAAGGACACTGGATGATAATCCATTTACATGCACAAATTGCTTTCTGTGACTCAAGTAAGATTCAAGTAAGCTGAGAGCAATGCCACGGATGCCATAATAAGTTAGTTTATGAACCAGAAGTTTATGATCAATAGAATCGAAGGCTTTAGATAGGTCGACAAAAACGCCTAACGTTAATAAACGTGCCTCAAAATTTCCAAGGATTAGTTCTTTCTGCTTAAGGAGTGCTAGTTCAGTCGACATGAACCTGCGGAAAGCGTGTTGATGTGGGGTTAATAAGTTATGTTTGTCAAGAAAACAGGATAACCTACAAAATATTATCTTCTCTAGTCCTTTGGAAAAAATCGGAAGTATGGAGATGGGTCTGTAGTTCGAAATAAGTGTTTTATCACCTTTTTTAAAAATCGGAAGCACCTTTGCCACCTGCATTCTTTTTGGGAATTGGCCTTGTGAGAGACAGATATTGTAGATATGAGCAAGAACAGGTGAAATAATATCAAGCACGTAGCTGACAGGCCTGATTTGCAGGCCATCAGCATCACAGGCACTACTATTACTGCAGCTGAGCACGCCTCCCTGGGGTACACCAGTTTCCTGCGTAAAATGACGTGACAGTGCATTGCCGACCGTTACACGGAAGGTACGACTGGACAAATAGCTTTCAATTATTTTCAACATATTTCCACAGATGCCCATTCCCGACAAGTTTCGCAAGATCCCGTAACGCCATGTTGTATCATATGCCCTCTCCATATCGAGGAATATCGAGAGGAAATACTGTTTGTGTACAAATACATCGCGGATATATCCTTCAATGCGCACAAGATGATCGGTTGTCGACCGCCCTTCTGTGAAGCCACACTGATAGGGATCGAGCATATTGTTGAGTTCAAGGAAATGTACGAGTCTGCGATTAATCATTTTTTTCAAAAAGCTTACACAGACAGTTTGTAAGAGCTATCGGACGATAACTTTCTGCCAAGGAAGGGTCTTTTCCCTGCTTCAGAACAGGAACCACAATCGCTTCTTTCCATGTAGATGGCAGGTATCCCACAGCCCAAATAGTGTTGAAAAGTGTGAGTAGTGTAACTTGTGTGTCAGTATGTAAGTTTCTGATCATGTCATACATCACTCTGTCAGGTCCCGGTGCAGTGCTTTTGCATGTGTTCAAGGCAGCGCTCAACTCGGCAATACTGAAAGGCCGGTTATAGGGTTCATTGTGTCTGGATTTTCGTATGATTGGCTTACATTCTTCTATTTGTTTATATTTGAGAAAGGATTGGGAATAATGGATTTAGCTCGACACACGCTCAAAGTGCTCTCCAAGTGAATCTGCCTGGTCTTGCATGGTACCGCCTTGTGTGTTTACCAAAGGGAGGGAGTATGTTTGTCGCCCTCTTATCCTATTAACCCTGTTCCAGACTTTGGCCTCATCTGTATACGAGTTGATACCCGATAAAAACTTCTGCCAACTCTCTCTTCTGGGCTGTCGGCGGGTTCTCCTGCCTTGGGATTTTACTTTTTTAAAGTTGATAAGATTCTCCGTAGCGCGCAACCCCCACGCTTTGTTTTGTTTCTTACGAGCGACCCTACAATCGTCGTTCCACCACGGGACACGCCGTTTACATGCCAAGCCATTTACTTGTGATATGCATTTAGATGCGGCATCTATTATGAAGGCTGTAAAATACTTCACAGCAGCATCAATTCCTAACGAGGACATGTCATGCCATGAGATACTAGTGAGAGTTCGGAATTTCTCCCAATTAGCCGTATCAATCTTCCACCTAGGTGCCTGTGGTGGATATTCGTTTTCTTTAGGTGTTCGTAGCAGTATGGGGAAGTGGTCGCTTCCGTAAGGGTTTTTTGTAACTTCCCATTCGAGTTCAGGCAGATTAGAAGGAGAAACTATGATGAGATCAATTGAAGAAAAGGTTTTGTTTGCAACACAGTAATAATGTGGGTTCCTTCTTATTCAGGAGGCACGCACCAGAAGAGAATAGGAACTGTTCAACAAAACGACCTCGCGCATCTATATGAGAGTCGTCACACAGGCAGCTGTGCGCATTGAAGTCGCCAAGAACAACGTAAGATTCTGGCAATTCATCTATAAAGGACTGAAATTCATGTTTGTTTAATTTGTAATGTGGGGGCATGTAAATGGAGCAAATGGTAATGAGTTTGTTTGGGAGAACAACACGAACCGCCACTGCTTCAAGGGGCGTTTGTAGCTGTAAGCGCTGACACGCAATGCTTTTCTGAATAACGATGGCAACACCGCCCGATGATGCGACAGCATCATCGCGATCTTTGCGAAACGTAAGACACTGTCGGAGAAAGTTTGTGTGTTGTGATTTTAGGTGTGTTTCCTGTAAACACAGCACTTTTGGATTGTGTTTGTGGATGAGTTCCTGTACATCATCAAGGTTTCTCAGAAGACCTCTGACGTTCCATTGAATGATTTGTGTATCCATATTTAAAGTAAATTGGTGCTGTGTATACAGAGACAGAAGTGATGCATTAGATTACAGAGCTCTTTCGAGGCCCTGTAACCGGGGTTTTGCCTTTTCTGAAGCGTTCGAGGTAGCCCCGCCGCTCCTTAGGCGCTTGGTGCGCCGCGAGGATAGGTGTTGTGTCCATTGCCTCTTGTGAGGCGCCGGACACGCGCTCTTGCGAGCGAGAAGTTTTTCGAGAGAGTCTCACCTCGGAAGGCAAGACCCCTGCGCCCACAAGCCCGGAGGTCGATGGGGCTCCCTGTGGGATTTGGCTGCGCCGGCTGTCGCCAGCGCTGGAAGGGGCCGGGGAGGTTGAGGCAGCCTCGGCTGCGCCCATCTATCGCCGCTATCGGTCCTGCGGTATCGCTGCGTGTAGCGCAGGTTGCCGCAGATAACTATTGTGGGGCCGGCAACCCAAGGGTAGTCTGGCCTGTTTGCTGGTTGGATGGAATAGGCTTACCTACTTCCACCCTGTGTGCAGCGAACAGGTGTTCGCTGCACACGGGCTGGGCACTTGGCAATGGCCGCTGCGACGCTGCCCCTCGACGCGCCGCATCAGCATAAGGTGTGCTGTGGAAAGGTGAGCACCTCTTACGGGCTTCCTTAAACGAAATATTTTCTTTGACTTTGAGGGTGATTATTTTTTTTCTTTCTTCCAGTTCGGACAGGAGCATGAGTAGGCTGGATGGTCACCACTGCAGTTCGCACAGTGAGGTGTGCCACTGCAGTTGTCGGAGGGGTGGCCCTGGACTTCAGACTTTGCGCAAGATGTTGGACCACGACAGCTCTGCGAGCCATGACCGAACCTCTGACATTGGAAGCACCGTCTAGGGCTGGGGATATATGGTCGGACAGTTAACCTGATATATCCTGTTTCGATGGTTTCTGGCAGAACACTGGATGCAAATGTTAGGACAAGATGCTTGGTGGGTATTTCCTTGTTGTCTCGTCTAAGTATAATTCGTTTTACATTGGTGACATTTTGTTCTTTCCACCCTTCCAGGAGTTCAGCTTCTGTCAATTCTTGAAGGTCTGCCTCTGATACGAATCAGCGTGAGCTATTCATTGATCTGTGTGGTGTAACAGAGACTGCTATATTGCCAAATGTCACAAGCCTGCCTAGTTTCTCATACAAATTTTTCTGAGGGATCTCAAGAAGAAGGTTTCCACTAGCCATTTTAGTCACTTTATAACCTGACCATAAGGCTTCGGTCAAAGATTTTGCTACTGTGAATGGTGAAATGAATCTGGCTTGTTTTTCAGGGTTCTCACTGTGTACTACGTGGTATTTTGGGTAGGTCTCTTTAGTGCGGGTGAAACATGTGCTCAGGTCTTCGATGCGCCCCCCCTCTTATTAGGGTGACGATCAAGTAGGCGAGAAAATGCGGGTGTTACCATAGTATTTCAGTTTCTTTTCGGCAGCAATGGCAGCCATCCACCACGGAGCCCAACTTGGGGACGCTGCAGCACTTAACGCGTAAGGCTGCAGGCGCCAACCGTACATTGCCACTATAACCTAATATGTTATGCCCAAGGGAGGGCACATACACAAGGTTAACCCTAGCCGCCTGGGAAAATTAGGAAGAGACGGAAGAGAGAAGATGATAGGAGAGTAAAAGAAAGAACATAGGAAGGAAAAAGGTTGAAGAGGTGGACAGGAAAAGGTGACTGCCGATTTCCGCCGGGTGGGTCAGTCTGGGGGTGCCGTCTACGTGAAGCAGAGGCCAAAGAGGTGTGTTGCTTCCGCCAGGGGGCCGTAAAGGTCCAAACACCTGGCATCGGCTCAACCCCCAGGATCTCCTTTTCCCCGGACACGGCTAAGCCGCGCACGGCTACACGCGGGAGGGTCCAACCCTCGTGTGCTCGGGTACGTGGTGTCGCAACACACCAAACGCCTGCTGACGCAGACGCCCCTGCGGGGGATAATATCGCCTATGTATACGTTAGAAAAGACACCTAGGAAAGGCTTCAGGACTTCCCTCATGATGTTCTGGAGCCATGCTGGCGAGTTCTTCCAGCCGAACGGAAGCCGGTTATAGTCGTACAGTTCGAAGGGCGTGATGAAATCAGTGTACATTTTTGTTTCTTCGGTTAGCGGGATCTGCCAGAAACCTTTGCACAAGTCAAAATGTGAAAAGTGTCGGCAACCACCTGCCTCATCTCTAACCCTACCTTCGGCATGCGACGTGGTGTAAGTTCTGCCTGACGATTGAGAGCTCCGTAGTGTGCGCATAGTCTGAAAGTTCCATCTTCCTTCGGCTCAATTGCTATGGGATAGGCGAAGGGGGATACCGCAGTTCGGTATATATTGGCGTCTAGCATCTCCTGCAATTCTTCAACCATACCTTTCGCTCTCTTGACATGTTATGCGGTGACTTGTGGTGACTTGTCAGTTAGTTCGAAAGGCATCTTGTGTGATTTCGTCGCTTGTGAATAGCTTCCTATGCATACAAGTTCAGAGTAGGTCGTTGCGATATTCTTCGCGCACTTGAAAATTCATAGGTTATCTTGTCTACTCTGCTGTGTCTCGTCCCTTGGTAGTCCTTCGATTAAAACCACATCGTCCCTGTATACGTTGATTCTCAGTTTCTTAATATCCGGTCTGGATAGCAGAAAGTCGTACGTCACACCCTTCACGCTATTTCATCACTTTGAAACTCGATGTTTACTGAGGCCCACTGATTATGTAATGTCACTTTCCCATCATAACCTTGTACCCGTAGCACTCTTCCACTACGCAGGTTACTTGCATCCACCAGCTTGGCATTTATTATAGACAGAGAAGCACCGCTGTCAACCAAAGTCCTCATATATCTGTTTCCCACTATGATGGGACTGTGAAGTAGGCTAGCTAGAGCAAGTTAGAGAAACAGTCTCAGTTGTGGTCATCGGGTTGGACTGATCAGCCTTGTTTATTAGTTTTTTGTCGTCGGAAACTCTTGAGCATCGTTGTCGAAATTATTCACGCCAATTATCACGTCAGCCCAAGTTCTCTGGGCTGCCTTCAATGTGGCTCGGTTCTCGCTGGTTACGACTTGACCGATCCGCACCTGTCTATCTGAAGAAATTGATTGAGTTAGTAAATATAGTGTCTTCTGAACTAGATGGTATGTGCTCAATACAATCGAGGGCCCTGTCTATAGCTTCAGATGATCGTACTTGCACTTGCTTCAGGATTTTCGCATGCAGTCCGTGTATTATTAGGGATATTACTGCAGAAGGTGGAAGCATAGGCTCGGCCAGCATTAAAACGTGGCGTTTCTCAAAGAAATACTCGACGAGCGAGCCTTGCTTGAATTTGAAATTAAGCGCGGTGTCCCATTTTTGTACTGGCTTGCTTCGGAATGTCGTCAAGAATTTTTCCTGCCATTGATTCCAAAAGTTGTCAGCTTCGTCAATAATGTGCAGATCGCACCACTTGCGTGCAACACCTCTCAAGTAACTATGCATGTTAGTATAATCTTGTCGTCATCAGAGTGCACTTGTTCTTCCCAGCGGAATATTCATACAATTCAAGCGAACTTTCTGGACTTAAGGTATGCCGTCTAACTCTTCGGGTTCTATAAATTTAGTCACCGGATTCTCAACAATTAGAGAGCTTATAATGGATGTCACCGGTTGGTTCTGTTGCACAATCTGTTATTGCTGTATCTGAATAGCTTTTAAAACGAGACTCACCTCTTCCGTCAAAGACCGTGATCCAGAGTCCTTTCGACGTATCGGTTGAAGAACTAGTTCGTCGAAGGTCGCCGGGGGCAAGTTCACTTTCACAGAACCCTTCCGACGTAGTTCAGCAGTGTCCACAGAAGCCTTCTCCAAAACCAGATTCACGAGTTTTGCCGAGTTGAGTTCACGAGGTAGTTCCACCGCTGGTGCGTCTTGAGCTTGGAAACTCGAAAAGGTGATCTCTGCGGAGGTCTCCACAAGGAAAAATGTCATGTTGGAGTCGATTGCCGGCTGCGCTAAAATAATGTAGCATTCCTAAGTAAAAGGATAAAATAGACTTAAAACTTTGATGTGGCACTGGCATCCATCTTGTTGTTGTTGCCTCAAAACATGACTCATACCCACGAGGGGATTGGCCACACTGGCTGGAATGAAACGTACACCCAACAACATACAAAAATGGGTAAAGGCAGACATTCAGAATGGATCATTTGGGAAGTAACTGATAGCGCAGATTCTGAGGGGACCTATATGTAAATTGTATAAATAAAAAATAAAATAAAAATAAACTTAAATACTAAAAAAAATGTCCCATGGCCGGTACCCTAGCAGCGTAACCTTCCGGATGCTTCAATGGACTTATGCAGAGCAGTAATCATCGAACCATGGCTTGGGCCTAATGGATAGGCATAAAAAGACAAAGTGTTTGGTTTTGTAAGTGCTAAACCCAGTTTACTAGTTGCAAATAGGAGAAATATTCTGCTGAGGGAGAAGTGGTGACAAGAATGAAAGAAATTGTCAATAATTTCTGGTTCATTGCACAAGGAGCAGAGGTCAGTTACGGATAAACCAGATATATGAAGTTAAAAATTTAGGCGGGGAACTCTACAGCGGAAGCTTGATAAGGTCACCTCGCAATGGCGTGAAAGGCATTTGCTCGTGTTTCACCGAAATTTTAGATGTAGAAAATCTTCTGCGGAAAGTATGGGTGATTCATTACAATTAAACAATAAAAGGCGTTTAAATCTCGCTCCTGTTATAAAGGAGAAATCAGGAAGAACATTTAAGACAGGACCATTTAGTGATGACGATGCCAGCAAGTCAGCTGATTCATTTGAAAAGATTCCACTATGTCCGGGGACCCAGACAAAGCGGAAGTCAGACAATTTGTCTGGGACAAGAGTCCAAAATATACCCAACAGGTGTGACCGGTTATTAAAGGTTAAATGTGTACAGAACGAAAGCGCGTCTGTAACAACAACTATTACTTGTCTGCATTTATTCCAAATTCATCCTCCCTTTCTTCTTTCCCCAGCTTCCTGCGCTTCTTCAACTTTTATCAGGTTCATACCGCATTATACACACACACACACACACACACACACACACACACACACACACACACACACACACACACACACACACACACATATATATATATATATATATATATATATATATATTCTTTTTTCATAGTCATTGCAACATCACTAGTCAGTGTAGGTGAAGCCTTTGCATAAACTAGGTGACTCATCTAACGCTTCTAATTACATACCTATCACTTTGAGTCCGTGTAAGATTCTCGAACACGTTAACTATTCCAATCTAATCGCTTTTCTCGAAGAAAGTAACTTCTTTCACAACAGTCAGCATGGGTTTAGGAAACACTACTCAACTACCTCTCTTTACTAACAACCTATTTTCGGCATCTGACAATGGTTATATTATCGACTGCTTTTTCCTTGATTTCCAAAAAGCCTTCGACACCGTTCCTCACCGTTTGCTTTTGCTAAAACTAAGTATGCTAAATATTGAGTCGAATTTATTTCAGTGAACTAAATGCTTCTTATCTAACAGAACCCAGCATGCAACTGATAATGACCATGAGTCACGTAATTGTTCTGTCACATCTGGTGTACCGTATGGCTCCGTCCTCGGACCCCTATTGTTTCTAATTTACATTAACGAGCTTCCTACCTGCATTACCTTAATAATCAGGTTATTTGCCGATGATTGCGTCCTCTACCACCTAATAACCAACCCTCCTGATTCTTCTCAACTTCAATCCGATATTAAAGGGCCCCTGAAACGGTTCGGGCAAATTTTGTAGACGCGTAGGGTACAGCTTAAGTACAACATTCGCACCAGAATTTAAGTGAAGCGTTACGTATTAATGGAGCTACAAGCGATTAGAAGTTACCCTCCTCCCTAGCCATGCTTTTCCTCCTCAACTCGTTCGCCGAGCGAGCGGGGCTAAGCTCCGCCTTCACTGGTTCTGCATCACGATGCGACGTCACATCGTCCACTTCCGTTTGTTTTGGAGCCCGCCCCCGCCCGCGCGAGACCTCTCCGCTAGCCGCTTGGCCGTCGACCCCAAGCGACAGCTATCGAAGTAGCGTGCATTGCGAGCAATCTGTCGTAGCGCCGAACGTGTCTGGTATTCCGGTAACCACAGGCAAGTCATTTCGGCGAATGGCTGGAGGCATAAACTCAAGCTGATGAAGGAACTTTAGCGTGGACGTACGTGAGCGGCCTGATCGGTCCAGACACTTGTTGGCGCAGCGCTTAACCAGCCAAACAAAGCACTAATATTGCTCTAACCAAGTGTTAAACATTTTAAACATATATAAAATCAACGCGTCGATGATTACACTCCTGCGAACAACACACACCAGCAGCAAAGAAGAATACACTTCGTTGCTGCTACTGTGTATGGTCAAGCGGTCAGACCCTGTCCTCTTGCGCTTGCGTTTGCCCTAATACCGGACTCGCGAAACGCTATTGCGTTAGTAATCATCCGGTGTAAAGTGACGGCCACAAACGCGCAAATCCTGGCGCCGATCGGATAGCGGCAGTCCGATGCGCAGCAGCCAGTTCGCTCGTACGCTGCCTTGCAGAGGGACACGATGTCGCAGCTTGACATATTGCCAGTCGCTACGTTTGCAGTCCACAAGGCAACAAAGTCGAATCATAGTGCTCGCGAAAAGACTGAGACCGACTCTGACCGCGGAGCTCTCGTCAAAATGGAGTACGTTGTAACTCAAGCAGACGACACTTGCTGTGTTCCGGAAGTGCTTAAGTGTACTGAAAAATTGTTCTTGTGCACTCCCTTTATGTTACTTTCTTTTTTTAAAAACAAATTAACGAACATTACAACTATTACGAAGATCATTTGTTTACCATAAAGTTGGAAAAATTATCGATCACGCGCCCTGGTCAGCCAATCGGATAGCTCGCCCCACTGACGTCATATGGGTGATTTCGGCCATATGGTTCGGGGCGGCTTAAAATGCCGCCGAGAAGTGTGCTGCGATCGGCAGCAATGTGCATTTTTAAAACCTTATAATAAATTATACGCTTTACGCCGAGCACTTAGATGTGTCAAATAATGATCAGAAGGACCTACTCTAACGACTCAGTACGTTTGTAGAAAATCGTCAAAAGCGTTTCAGGGTCCCTTTAAGAGCATTACTTCTTGTGTTCACTCTGGTCCATGAAATTGAATGTTATCAAATGCAGAATAATGAGGATTTTTCGAAGAACTGGTGAATGTGCTATCCCTGTTTATTCCATTACTAATTTTCAGTTGTCATCTGTCAATACTTACAAATACCTAGATAACAATTTATCGTGGAATACTTCATTAAGAATGGAAACCGCACTCTTTTTTTTTGCGTGCTAACTTTGCTTTAGCTCCTGTTTCCTTAAAACTTCTTTCTACAACTTTAGTCAGGTCTGTATTCGAGTACACTTCTTCGATCTGGGATCCTCATCCGGGATCTGGGACCTGGAATCTGGGATCCTGTAAACGCACCAGAAGCCATCCAAAATCGTTCTGCTCGGTTCATTGTCGCTAATTATTTTCGCACCGCCAGTATTACTTCAATAAAAATTTCTCTAGACCTTCCTAACCTTTCTATCAGAAGGAAGCAGGCCCGCCTATGTCTCTTTCATAAAATCTTCTTTACGAGTCCTGAACTGAAACTCATATTGTTCTCGCCACCTTGTTACCTTTCATACTGCGTCGACCATAACTTCAACGTTCAAGTGCCGTTCTGCCAGACCAACATGTACTTCCACTACTACGTGCCAAAGACATCATCCAAATGGAAGAATCACCTCCCCGCCTCCATCGCCAGCAACCCTGAGCATGCATCATTCAATACTGCCATTTTGAACTTGTAACACCACTCCTTTCTGTAACGCCGCAATGGTATTGAGCGTACTTAAAAAAAGAGTATATATATATATATATATATATATATATATATATATATATATATATATATATATATATATATATATATATATATATATACTGTTTTTTGAAGCCAACAAACACTGACGCCAATGACAACATAGGGGAAATTACTTGTGCTTAACAAATGCAATAAAGAAATAATAAATTAATGGAAATGAAAGGGGCTGAAAAAATAACTTGCCGCAGTTGGGGAACGACTCCACAACGTTCGCATTTCGCGCGCGATGCTCTACAAATTGAGCTAATAAAAATCGGGCCCCTCGGTTAACCCCCTTTCTTCTCGTTTATTACATAACGAGGGTCCTGGATCCGGCAACATTGATACCTTTAGGTAGCACGTGCGGGTTTATTGACCGGCTGCCTTCACTGAAAAAGATCACGTTCTCATGACGCCTGCGGCAGAAACGATGTTCCACATCCGCCGCCAAGGTCTGTGAGTGGTGGCGCTGGCTAACACTCCCAGGTTTCTGCTAGAAAACATAAACACCCAAGAAAGTGGGTGCGAGACCGGCGCCGCGATAGCTCAATTGGTAGAGAATCGCACGCAAAATGCGTAGGTTGTGGGTTCGGTTCCCACCTGCGGCAAGTTGTTTTTTCATCCACTTTCATTTCCATTAACTTATCGTTTCTTTATTTCATTTATTAAGCACAAGTAATTTCCTCTATGTTGTCCTTGGTGTCAGTGTTTGTTGGCTTCTTATGGTATGACTAATAAAAAAATCGGGCCCGTCGGTTAACTCCCTTTCTTCTCGTGAATATATATATATGTATATATTCTTAATCATCACCATAAAGCCATCAGAGACTGAAGCCAAAGAAAGCATCGGGGAATTTATCTGTGGTTGAAATTCAAATGTGGAAAACACTAAAGAAGAGGGGGAAATAAAAGTGGACGAAAAGACAACTTTGCTGCCGGTGGGAGCCTAACCCACAACCTCCGTATTACGCGTGCGTTGCACTACCAATTATACGATACTACGGCGACGTCTATCAATCCGTCCACTAAATTGGGCATTTTTATGTTTACTAGATTGGGAGTGTTAGCTAGGGCCAATCAGAGCAATGGTGGGCGGATGTGGAACATCATTTCTTGCCCGATGGCGTCACGTAACACGTCATCTTAGGAGAGCACGTACGTGGTTGCCGTTGCAGAAAATCGAACCCGCGAGCTATCGCTCAGCAACAGGACGTCATAGCCCCTGGACCACCCCAAAGGGTGATTGTAGCCGCAGAAAAAGGGCAGGGAAGTGACAGGCTGTCAAGCTTTGCCTGCGGCATATGAAATATTCTAGTCCAGATCTGCTGAGTTGCCGTCGGCCGAGAAAGTTTCCATGTCGATATAATCACCAATGTGTCGTTACTGCAGCCAGTAGCACGACAGCTGTTCGTAGTCGACGACGCGTAGCAACTGAAATTTGCGCTGATCCCTCCAAACGTTCTCTCGATTTTCTCGTTTCTTTACCGCGCACAGCGTCAACGATGCTCGCTTCGGTGAAAACACCCCGCGAGGGCGCCAAGAACGCGTGCAGCAAAACCTGTGCGTCATACGTTACATGCTCTCAGTCAATTGATTAATTTATTATTTATTACATAAACCCGCATTCGCTTCAAGAACATTATAGCGGAGATGGGGGAAACGTACGCATATTTTACACATTTGTAGCTGTAAAATACAAAACAGTGTCACACAAAGCGAACATGGCCTTATGAGCAGGTAAATAAAAGCAAAATATCGCTAGTATCGAGTTATCAAACCCGTATAGAACAAAAGAAGTACACGATCAGGCAAAACCAGCGCTATAGAGCTTGAACACACATATAAAACAGAATTCGATGCGATGCCTACAACGAGGCGATTCGAAACATAATGTGGAGCAAGCATATCGCTCGTTTTATCTATGCCAGAGTACCCATGAAAATTATTATACAAGAACTTCAGCCTAAGATAACGCCCACGATCTCTCAAAGTCTGCAGTTGCAATCGAGTCTTTATAGCGATGACGCTACTTGTGCGGCGATAGTCACCGACGATGTACCTGGCTGCTTGATTTTGTACGCGCTCCAGCGAATATATCATGTTCTGTTGATAAGGATCGCATCGTACACACGCGTACTCGAGAGTAAGACGAACGTATGACGTGTAGAGCAACTTCTTCACGCTTTCAGGGCGCGCGTGGAAAGTGCAAGCCAAGAAATCAAGGGTTCGCTTGGCTTTATTTGCGGTTTTTCTTATGTGCACATCCCATGGAATTCTATCCGTAAAATATACAGCAAGGTGCTTTGCCTCTTTTACGTGTGGTAGACTGACTTTGTTGATAACATAGGAGCTTGGTGAGTCTAGTCTTTCTTTTCCTCGAGAAACGAATGTAATTGCATTTAGTTGTGTGTGGAGCCATGCACCAGGTGCTACACCACTCAGAAATTTTTTTCAAATCAGATTGAAGAATTGTTATATCAGCTGGAGTCTTAATTGGGCTGTAAACAACGCAGTCATCTGCATATATTACCGGATTTTCGAGGTAATTCCTTTTGATATGTCATTGATGAAAATTAAAAACATCAAATGGCCTAACAGCGATCCCTGCGGCACGCCAGACGTGACAGGAACTGATGACGATTTCGAACCGTTAACAATGGTAAGCTGACTGCTAGAAGAAAGGTAGCTCTCCAGCCACTTCTTCATGATCGAAGACCAAGGTGTGCTAACTTGTAGGTTAAGCAACGGTGAATGACTTGGTCGAACGCTTTTCTGAAGTCTAGGAATATGCAATCAACCACCAATCCTTTGTCAATTGCAGACACAAGATCGAAGTGGAATTCAACCAGTTGTGTGTCACAGGAGAAGCCCTGGCGAAATCCATGCTGGTTCTGGAAAAAAAAAATATCTGTGCTCACTGAGATGTTTAGCTATGTTGCTATACAAAGTATGCTCCAATATTTTTGATGCTTCGGACGTACAATTATGTACGCAATTTTCTAACGGGCAGAAAGGCAAAGATCACGATAGCGGACCTAGTTTCGGAGGAGATCGAGATAGACAGCGTAGGTACGCCACAGGGCTCGGTCTTATCTCCGATGCTATTCAATCTGGCGCTAATCGGGCTGCCAGCCAAGCTACAAGAAATCGAGGGTCTCAATCATACCTTATACGATGTCGATATCAGCCTATGGGTGAGAAACGGAAGTGACGAGCAAATAGAACAAACGCTTCAAACAGCGGTCGAAACAATCGAAAAATATCTAGAGGGGACAGGGCTAACATGCTCGGCAGAGAAATCGGAGCTGTTGCTGTGCAGACAGACTCGCAGAGATCGCAAACCAGGCAACTACAGGGAAAATCTCACCCATAGAGTGGAGATACAGTTGAAGACGGCCGAAGGGAAACCCATACCCAAGGTCGATAGGATCAGGGTATTGGGGCTCCTCATTGAAGTCAAGGGCAACAACGGAGAAACCCTGAGAAGACTAGAGGGAACTGTAGCGCAAATCATGAGGCTAATCAGAAGGATAAATAAACATAGCGGGATGAAAGAGGAAAACACGATCCGGTTAATACAGGCCTTCGTAATAAGTAGAATAGTATACATAGCGCCGTACTTAAAATGGCAGGTCACGGAAAAGATCAAACTAGAATGCCTCATTCGGAAAATATACAAACTAGCCATAGGACTACCGATCAGCACCAGCACGGACAAGTTGCTGCAATTAGGCCTACACAACACGATAGACGAGCTCATTGAAGCGCAATGTACGGCACAATATGAACGCCTCTCTAAGACTAGAGCAGGCAGACACATCCTAGAGAGATTAATCATAGGTTACCACACACAGCACGGTGTCAAGGTGGCCATCCCGAGAGAGACGAAGGAAGAAATGGTAATACCTCCCATACCAAAGAACATGCACCCAGAACACAATAAGCACAGAAGAGAGAACAGAGCGAAACAAATACAGAAGAAATTCGGCAGCGACAAGGACGCGGTGTTCGTAGACGCGGCTCGATACAGTCGCAGACGGGGCTTTACAGCAGCCGTAATCGATAGGGAGAAACGGTCCAAGACGTGCGCCACGATACGCACCACAAGTAACGAGATAGCGCAAGAAGTAGCCATAGCGCTCTGTTGCGTTTCGCCTGCGACACGTGGTTTTGCCGGCGCGACTGCGGCGGGGCGGCAGACATTTTGGCCCGATAGTCGTCGCCGCAACACTCATCGCCAGGTGTTTCCAGGCGCGACTGCGGCGATGCGACCGCCTAGGGATCATCCTCGCATTCCAGTCATTGTGCCCGAAACAGGCGATGCCAAAGCAGGGATCTCATTCCAGTCATTGTGCCCGAAACAGGCGATGCCAAAGCAGGGATCTCGTTCCAGTCATTGTGCCCGAAACAGGCGATGCCAAAGCAGGGACCATCCTCTCATTACAGTCATTGTGTCCGACCGGCAGCGCCACGACAGGGTGCTACGAGATCGTGCTCGACATGGTGCTACGGCATCGCTACGACAGTGTGCGTCACCATTAGCCCATTGTACATTCACGTGCTCGTCTTTTGAGGGGTTCCTTCTTGCCCTCAACTGCGAGAGTATAAAAACAGCTGCCCCCGGACGCCAAAGAGAGGGCTCCGATTTCTTCTGTTGAGTGAAGTGCTCTCCCGTCTCTCTACTACGGTCAAACCTGACCGTCAACTCTTTGCGATGTTAAAATAAACAAGTTGTTTCGTTGTTACCAGTCGACTCATGCTTTGCCGGGACCTTCGGATGCTTCCAGTTGTACCCCAGGCCGCCAGGCCAACGCTACCCTTGGGGCTTGCGACCCAGGTACAACCACGGGCGTCAGCGCCGAGTTCCCAACCGATCGTACCAGCAGTCAGATCCAAACATCTGGTTGGCAGCGGTGAGATCGCCTACGACTTCAAACAACTGTCTGCCAGCGGTGAGATCGCGACAACGGAGGCCAGCAGCGAAGAGATGCAGTTGACTGTATGCTGAACAGCTCAACGACGATCCGGGAGCAGTGCAACGAGCCCTGTGTGACGACTGGTTGCCTGCAGCGGAACGACTGCGCGGAATTCCTGCCTGCGAGGTTTGGTGAGTGCGGGACTTTCTTCTTCTGAGCTTTGCCAGGCTTTTTGTTAGTGTCAGAAACAGAGCTGGTAATTGTGGTTGTCGTTGCTGCCGGGTTAGTTTGCGGCAAGACAATAGTAAGCAGTAGAGAAAGCAGCATTCAGAGCAGCCATGGATTTGAAGTCGTTGCGCAAACCGAAATTGTTGGAGCTTGCAAGAGAGTTGGGTCTGGATGTCTCAGACAAACTAAGAAAACCTGAACTGCTAAAGGCTATTCTTGAGTTAGAGGCTGAGGATGACGAGCTGTCGGAATGCCTTGAGACTATTGAAGAGAGGGAGACTGCAAAAGAAAAAGAAGAGCGTGAACGTAAAGAACAGAAAGAGCGAGAGCAACAAGAGCGTGACCGTCAACACGCTTTGGAAATGAAGCGTCTTGAGGTAGAGATGGAACGCGCTCGTAATGGAAGTCAGGCACACGGTGCAGGAGAACGCGTATTGTTCAAAATGACTGACCTGATGCGGCCGTTTAAGCTTGGAGAGGACATTGGTTTGTTCCTGGTTAACTTTGAGCGAACGTGCGAGAAGCAGGGGTTCTCTCGGGAAACGTGGCCACAGCGCTTGCTCACTTTGTTACCCGGCGAGGCGGCCGACGTAGTCGCTCGCTTGGATAGAGAGGAGGCAGAGGATTTCGACAAAGTAAAATCGAGTCTGCTAAAAAAGTACCGGCTGTCTGCGGAAGCGTTCCGTCGGAAGTTTCGGGAAAATGAGAAAGGCAAAAGTGAGTCATATACAGAGTTTGCGTATAGGCTTATGTCGAACATGCAGGAGTGGCTCAAAGAAGAGAAAGCGTTTGGTGACCACGATAAAGTTCTGCAGTGTTTCGGGCTAGAACAGTTTTATAGTCGGTTACCGGAGAACGTGCGATACTGGGTCTTGGATAGGCCAGACGTTTGTACGGTGGCTAAAGCCGCTGAGCTAGCCGAGGAGTTTGTGACGCGTCGGGCTCGCGGAGCTAAGGACGGTCAAAAGGGTGAATTTGGCTCGAAGTTTGAGAGGCCGAAGTTCACGCCCATGAGATTAAAGGGGGACACGCGTAGTGCGGATGCGAGCGAAAGCAGTCCGACCAAACGTAAAGAGACGGCGGCAGCCAAACGCAGAAAGCGGTTCGAGATGAGGCGAGCGCGCTTGTGTTATACGTGCCAGAAGCCGGGTCACTTTTCGGCGCAGTGTCCGGAAACAACACCAAAAGTTGTGTTTTTTTCAATAGGCAGCACTGACGAGAACATGAAGCTTCTCGAGCCTTACATGCGAGACCTCCTCGTGAACGGGAAAGAGTGCCGAGTGCTTCGCGATTCCGCAGCTACGATGGATGTAGTTCACCCATCTTACGTAGAACCCCATATGTTCACGGGCGAGTGCGCGTGGATCAAGCAAGCCGTGGAAGCTCATAGCGTGTGTCTGCCAGTAGCAAAGGTGCTTATTGAAGGACCTTTCGGAGCGCTTGAGACAGAGGCGGCAGTGTCATCTATGCTGCCACCCCAGTACCCGTACCTATTTTCAAACAGGTCCGATCACCTCCTGCGCGAGAAGGGGCTTTTGTTTGGTGAAGCTAGTGTTCAGGCCTTAACCAGATCGAAGGTTCGGGAGCTCGCTGCAAAGGCGGTAGTTGCGGGGCCGACGTTATCAAACAACGAAAAAGGGTCAGAGGCGCAGCAAGCTGATATTCAGAGCACGCCCGAACTGAATAAAATTGAGTCTGTAGCGTTGAAGGCGCCAGATACTGGAGAGGAAAATCCCGACACGGGAAAGTTAGAAGAGCTATCTACTGATTTGCTCATCGCGCCTACGTCAGACGGACTTGATAGGTTGCTAAAAGTCAGCCGGTCGGCTTTGATAGCCGAGCAAAAAAAGGATGGCAGCCTGGAAAACGTGCGCTGCAATGTCAAAGAAGGTATCGCCAGGAATACTGCGCGTTTTGTGGAAAGAGGTGGAGTCCTGTACCGGAAGTATCTAGACCGAAGAGGAGTGGAGTTCGATCAGCTGATCGTGCCTCAATGCTATCGTCAGGATCTGTTGCGCTTGTCGCATGGGGGTTCGTGGTCCGGACACCTAGGAGTTAAGAAAACTAAGGACCGTCTCTTGCAAGAGTACTATTGGCCAGGGTGTTTTCGGGACGCAGACCATTTCGTGAGGACATGTGACACTTGTCAGCGGGTGGGCAAACCAGGGGACAAATCGAGGGCGCCGTTGAAATTGGTACCTATCATAACGGAGCCTTTTAGACGGCTCGTTATTGATACAGTGGGACCTCTGCCGGTAACAGCCACAGGGTACAGACACATTTTGACTGTGATCTGCCCAGCGACAAAGTTCCCTGAAGCAGTGCCGCTTAAAGAACTCAGCTCAGTGGAGATAGTCAATGCTCTACTGTCCATATTTGCGCGAGTTGGTTTTCCTGCAGAAATTCAATCAGATCAGGGCACAGTGTTTACTAGCGCTTTGACGACAACTTTTCTCGAAAGGTGTGGGGTAAAGCTGTTACACAGCTCAGTGTACCACCCACAGTCGAATTCCGTTGAGAAGCTCCACTCCGTCATGAAGCGCGTGTTGAGAGCCTTGTGTTTTGAACATCAAACTGACTGGGAGCTGTGTCTGCCTGGGGTGATGTTTGCTTTAAGGACCGCGCCGCATGCGGCTACGGGGTTTTCGCCAGCTGAACTGGTGTACGGTCGCTCGCTTCGATCTCCGCTTCGCATGCTTCGAGAATCATGGGAAGGTAGGGGCGACGACCCAGTCGTGGTGGAGTACGTACTTAAGCTCCTCGAACGCTTAAGAAGGGCACAGGAGTTGTCAGGTGAAGCAATGACAAAGGCCCAGCAGAGGGCCAAGGTTTATTATGATCGGACAGCCAGGGCCCGTCGTTTTGAGGTTGGCGATGAGGTCATGATATTGCGCACATCGCTAAACAACAAACTAGACGTGCAGTGGGAGGGCCCAGCACGAATTGTTCAGAAACTGTCGGACGTTAACTACGTGGTAAGTCTGCCAGGAAAGCGGAAAGCACAGCAAGTTTACCACTGTAATCTGCTCAAACCTTATAGACAACGGGAAGCAGTGGTGTGCATGATGATAAACGTTCCTGAAGAGCTTCCAGTCGAGCTTCCGGGACTAGGCTCAGTGACGAACAGGGAAGACACCGGTCAAGTCATTAGTGACCTTATCAGTAAAGCACCGCTGTCGCCCGAGCAGAAAACCGAACTACACCGGCTATTACAAGAGTTTCAAGGTCTGTTCTCTGAGAGGCCTGGTAGGACTTCTGTACTTACTCATGATATAGAACTTACCTCCCCAGAGCCAGTACGATCCAAGGCGTATCGGGTGTCACCCCGCCAGAGCGATATTATGGAGGCTGAGGTAAAGAAAATGCTACAGCTCGGTGTTATTGAGGCAGGTGAGAGTGATTATACCTCCCCTTTGATTTTAGTTGAGGTACCGGGCAAGGAACCTCGTCCTTGCGTCGACTACCGCAGGCTTAATTCCATCACTAAGGATCAAATTTATCCGATCCCTAACATCGAGGAGCGCCTTGAGAAAGTTAGTAGCGCTCAGTTTATTTCCACCCTAGATCTTGTCAGGGGTTATTGGCAGGTTCCACTTACAGAAGAGGCTAGTAGGTATGCGGCGTTCATTTCACCAATGGGAACATTCCGTCCTAAAGTGTTGAGTTTTGGTTTGAAGAACGCGCCATACTGTTTTTCAAGTCTCATGGATAAAGTGTTGCGGGGACAGCAAGAATTCGCTTTACCGTATCTAGACGACGTAGCGATATTCTCCGCATCCTGGTCTGAGCATATGGCACACTTGCGGGCAGTGCTAACCCGCCTGCGCGAAGCGGGCTTGACAGTCAAGGCTCCTAAGTGCCAGATAGCACAGGCCGAGGTTGTCTACCTCGGTCACGTGATTGGTCAGGGTCGTCGCCGCCCCTCTGAAATAAAAGTGGCCGCTGTGCGAGACTTTCCGCAACCGCGCACCAAGACCGATATTCGGTCGTTCTTGGGTGTCGCCGGCTACTATCAGAGGTACATCCCTAGGTACTCTGATATCGCGGCTCCCCTGACGGATGCTCTAAGAAAGACAGAGCCTCAAACAGTCGTCTGGGACGAGACCAAGGAAAGAGCTTTTAGCGCCCTAAAGAGTGCCCTAACAAGCCAGCCTGTGCTACGATCGCCAGACTATACAAAAGGGTTCATTGTTCAGTGCGATGCTAGTGAGCGAGGCATGGGCGTTGTACTGTGCCAACGGGAAAATGGAGAAGTAGAACACCCCGTCCTGTATGCTAGTCGTAAGCTGACCAGTCGTGAGCAGGCGTATAGCGCCACCGAGAAAGAGTGTGCATGTCTCGTGTGGGCCGTTCAGAAATTGTCATGCTATCTAGCCGGCTCGAGGTTTATCATTGAGACGGATCACTGCCCTCTCCAATGGCTGCAGACCATCTCTCCCAAAAATGGCCGCCTCCTGCGCTGGAGCCTCGCTTTACAACAATATTCCTTTGAGGTGCGTTACAAAAAGGGGAGTCTCAACGGTAACGCCGATGGCTTAAGTCGAAGCCCCTAACGTAGGAATCAGCCTCAAAATTGTTTGTTACTGATGTTTTCTTCCTGAGGCAGGATTTTTTTTTTAACATATTGCTTTTGTTTAGTGTTTCAAAGTGATGATATGCTTTCTAGTGCAATTTTTCAATTTGTGGACGCGTTCTGAGTGATGCTAGACTACTGTAAGGAACTAGGCAGTGGTATAAAAAGGGGAAAGAGCCTGGCAGGGCTTAGTGAGGGTTGTGCCGTGCTTGCTGACTGAGCGGTTGAGTTTCAGCGTAGTTCTAACGCTTGCCGGGAACGAGAACAAAAATGTGAACTCTCCCGAAGTCACTTTGCAGTGTCCCGTGCGAACCTGAACAAGAGAACGAGGCCTTCTCTGTGCGCTGCGCTCAAGAAACGTCGAGGGACGCCCGACTTCGGTTATGAGCATCATCGAGCGACATCCCTCCGGACAGCGGATGCAGTCCCCTGTCCATCGGGATCTCCTTCCCCCGGCGGGGCGGTCTGTTGCGTTTCGCCTGCGACACGTGGTTTTGCCGGCGCGACTGCGGCGGGGCGGCAGACATTTTGGCCCGATAGTCGTCGCCGCAACACTCATCGCCAGGTGTTTCCAGGCGCGACTGCGGCGATTCGACCGCCTAGGGATCATCCTCGCATTCCAGTCATTGTGCCCGAAACAGGCGATGCCAAAGCAGGGATCTCATTCCAGTCATTGTGCCCGAAACAGGCGATGCCAAAGCAGGGATCTCGTTCCAGTCATTGTGCCCGAAACAGGCGATGCCAAAGCAGGGACCATCCTCTCATTACAGTCATTGTGTCCGACCGGCAGCGCCACGACAGGGTGCTACGAGATCGTGCTCGACATGGTGCTACGGCATCGCTACGACAGTGTGCGTCACCATTAGCCCATTGTACATTCACGTGCTCGTCTTTTGAGGGGTTCCTTCTTGCCCTCAACTGCGAGAGTATAAAAACAGCTGCCCCCGGACGCCAAAGAGAGGGCTCCGATTTCTTCTGTTGAGTGAAGTGCTCTCCCGTCTCTCTACTACGGTCAAACCTGACCGCCAACTCTTTGCGATGTTAAAATAAACAAGTTGTTTCGTTGTTACCAGTCGACTCATGCTTTGCCGGGACCTTCGGATGCTTCCAGTTGTACCCCAGGCCGCCAGGCCAACGCTACCCTTGGGGCTTGCGACCCAGGTACAACCACGGGCGTCAGCGCCGAGTTCCCAACCGATCGTACCAGCAGTCAGATCCAAACAGCTCGGAGTAGCTCAGACTAACGTAACCGAGATAGTCAGCGACTCTCAGACGGCAATAAGAAACTTTGCCAACGGCCGAATCTCCCCGGAGGCACTACGCATTCTTCTTGCAGGAGACCAAAATTGCGAAAGAAAGATATACATCACCTGGACAGCCACTCACACCCTCGCGGAGGACGGCAACAACGAGGCGGCACACGACGTGGCTCGAGGGCTTACGGACCGAGCCGCAGTCGCAAGTGACGCCTCGACACCCTCCGGACGTGACGGTGCGGTAAATGAGGGGGAATGGAGGACAGAATGACCACATTTAATGAAATCACGAAGCACTATAGGTTACACAGGGGCATATTCCCGCGACCTCACCCAAAATTGACAAAAAAGCAGTCTGTCGTATGGCGGCAGTTACAAACTAGGATGTATCCGAATCCTGCGCTGTCGCACATCATATATCCGGATGCATATCCAACGGACAAATGCAAAACATGTGAATTCAGAGCCACTCTGGAGCATATATTATGGGAATGCCGAGGGATACATAACAATAAAGAAAACGCGGCCTCTAGCAGCAGCCTTCGCACGCGCTGGGAAGCCGCGCTGCTCAGCCCCGCCCTCGAGGATCAACTATGGGCCGTCCAGCGGGCCGAGGACGCCGCCAGGACCCACGAACTCCTGGCCGTCACCTAGGCGGGGCCTTTGGCCCTCCCCACCAACTCGCAGGGCACACAATAAGGTTATTTCCTCCTCCTCCTCCTCCTCGCATAACAAAGAAATCGGGCGGTGAGTTCAACATTATCTTTAGATCCTCCTTTACGAACCGGCACAACGTTTGTAACTTTCCATTCGTCTGGAACTGGTCCCGTTTTCAGCGAAAGTGCCAACAGATGACAGAGAAGGTTACTCATGGGGCTTGCACATTCCTTCAAAACGCGGTTTGGTATCATGTCTGGGCCGTTCGCTTTGCTAGGCTTTATGGCCTCAAGGAGGAGGAACATTCCTTCTTCAGAGAGTGAAATTGCGTCTATCGGTTACGTTACTTGATTAACGTCTGGCAAAATGACACTATATCTACAGGCGAATCTGCCCGAAACACTGATTTGAAGTAATTATTTAGGACGGCAGCTTTGCGTTCGTTATCCGCCATGGTTCCGTTCGCCGTGAAAAGATGCGGTATACGCAACAACTCTTGTTTACGACTACGCTTTATAAATTTCCAAATTCATCTGCTGTTACCTTTTATGGATGCTTCCATGCCCTCATAATAAGTTGTTTTGACTTAAAGAATTTTGCTCTTGAAAGAACATCGGAGTTCGGAGATTTTATCTAGGATGGCAACTGATTCGGCCTTACGAAAACGAACGAATATGCGGCGTGTTTTATTAATAATAAGAAGGTTCTCATTTTTCTCTATTTCATGAAATGAAATAGAGAAATGAGTGCACTGCTAGAACAAAGACGTTATACGCTTGCTGGCGCGCGAAAGCTAGTTCCCGCGAGCGCCTCGCGAGGAATGGCGGTTTGAACCTACAAAACCCACTTGGCTGACTACTTGCGCCTTGGTAGACATCGTTTCGTTTTTTTAGTGAGACAGCCAGAGCACAGATATTTGTCTGGAGAAGATATCTGTGTTCGCGTCGCGCTTCGACGGGTACGATGTGTTCCGCACCATCTGCGCATGCGTGAGGCGCGCGGGCGCGACGCGTGCCGGCGCGCGTTTACGTGCAGTTTGGCCTTTAAGCCCACACCAGACGTACGCTTGCGGACGCGCGAAAGCTCGTGTGCGCGCGCCGACGCACGCTCAGACAGTGCAGCACGACTGGTACGCCTCGAAACGCGGCGCGATCTCGGTGAGCAGCTGCTCTCCGTTATCGTGCACTCGGGCTGCCTCGCGTCGGTGCGCCTTGCTACGCAGGTACGGCGCGGTACACTCAACTCTCAGAGAAGCAGATTTATATCATGCGAGAAAGTGCTTAATCTTTTCTTTCTGTGCTGATCTAACAGCTCTAAAAATATAACAATTACGTTTACAAATATCGAAGCATATTGAAATTATGTCAATAGCAAAGTACGAAGTGGCGTCTTCCAAGGCGTCTGTGAGTGAGCCCAGTGAACGCGTGCTGTCGCGCACATGGGAGCGCGTCTTTATGGATGCAAACAACCATTTCTCACGAGGCGCGGTAGGCGCAAGGCGCGTAGACGCGAGCTTGCGCGGGTCCGAAAGCGTACGTGCGGTCGAGGCTTTAGGCTCTTACAAAGCAGCGTGATTGCAATTCGGAAGTGCAAGTTTTGTTCATATGTATATGTTTTTAGATTTTGGCCGCTTGGGTGTTCACCGCTTGGTTGTTCATCGCAAAATCGCAACAGTAATATGTGCACGTCAGGCATAAAACTCCGCAATGCTGAGCCTTCCGCTACGGCGGCTCTCATTGGTTAGCATTAGCTGTGGGACGGTAAATAAGCACTATCGGTTACCGGTGACAGTGATTGTCAATTCCAAAACAGAATGCGACACTATGGCATGGCGTCAAAGGAGTCCATTAAATATAGAGACGTCGCATAGGTATACAAGGCTATCTTTTGTGCTGAACTGTTACTGCAAAATTTGGCCAGAGAGAGAGAGAGAGAGAGACAGAGAGAGAGAGAGAGAGAGAAGGAATCCGTCGCTCAAAAGAGTCGCAACTGAAAGTGTTTCACATGCGTTCGTGAAACTAATTGTTTTCCCTCCTATTCGTATACAACTGCGCATAATGGTGAGAAAGTGTGCGGACTTTCTTCTGCAGTGGTGCGAGGAGGGACATGGGGAGAGGAGTGAGGAGTGAGTGCAGCTGGCAATCTTTGCAACTTCCTCACTCGCGAACGCGTGCAACGGCGAGCGGAGCCAACGAGCGCACGCAGGAGTTTTTCAAGAGGCCGCATGAAAGACAGCGCACGAGGTCAGCCGATCGTAGAGATTTAGAAAAGCGTTTGTCGCTTTACGCACGTTAAACGTGGGCACCTTTGCTGGACATTACGGTGCGCGTCCTTTCAAGACTTTTAGTCTAACGCACGCAAACGCAAACGTAAGGAAGATGGATGGATGGATGGACGCTATGAGCGTCCCCTTTGGAACGGTGCGGTGGGTTGCGCCGCCAAGCACTTGTTACTATATTGCCCAGCGTCCTACCTATCCTTTAAAAAAAGCCCGCGAAGAATTTCCATCACCAAACTTTCTGAACCTACATTGGGAACTTTGTTTTTGTACTCCTCCGTTGTTTGTCGTTCCGCTACTTTTTTTCCAACAATCTTCCTATCGCCTTTTACTAATCTGTCTTGCGGACATGTTTGCTTTTATCCTGCTCTCGCTGAACCCCAAGGGCTTCAAGGATCTAGCTTCACATTCATATCTTCACATTCTAATACAACATGCTCCATCGTTATATACCTAGCTTTACTGCAGCAAGCACATGCTTCTTCTTCCTTGTTTTATCTCGCTTTATATGTGCGCGTTTTAAGGCATCCTGATCTGGCTTCGAAAAGTAGAGCTTCCCTCAAATTTAACATAAATTGTTTCTTTCCTTATTTTGTTTTTTCCTCTTAAGTAGTTATTCATAGCAGGTTTCTTTTCCATATTTTGCCGCCACCCATGAGATTGTCCCAGCCCTTCTGGCTCTCCGCTTGACGTTCTTCGTTGTCATGTTGTTCATCATACCGGTCGTATATTTACTAGGTCAGATTCCCAGTTCTTTTCCTCCACTGTGATTCAACGTTTTCCCTGTACAAATATCTGAACACTCTCCCAGTCCATTTACTTTCTTTCATATCCCTCAGTCGTTCTTCATAATCGATGTTATTCTGAGTTTCCCTCACTACATGCGCTTGAAAACAGGGCGCCGTCTGGTGCCCCGTGCCAAATGCATCCAAGCGAAGACAGTCCATTAGCAACCACCCTGTTGTTGCTATGCGGATGCGTCTCGTTAGGCCTACGGGCGCCGAAATCGCCGAACGATAGCAGAAATTGGACGTGCCGTGCACCCGTAACTAACTTTTCAGGTCAGTCTACACTGTAAAATAATTTACACCCTAAAAAGTGAAAAAGGGTGTAAATGTGTCTATAACTCACACCCTTAGGGTGTCCATTATATAGATAACACCCTATGGTTGGGAGTTATAGACACATTTACACCCTTTTTCACTTTTTAGGGTGTAAATTATTTTACAGTGTAGAGGAAGGGAAAGCTCATTTCAATAGTTACTGACGATGAACGAGAGTCAGTGCGTAGCCATCAAGAGAATTCATGGTGAAGCGGGAGCCACGGGGACCACCGTGTTCGACAATGCTATTCCTTAGCGCCCGCAAACATCAGAGTTTTAGAATGTGGGCCCCAAACGATCTGGGGCCCCAAAGAAATAGCCTCGAAGACACTGCGCATGCGCGAGATGCAATTTGAATTGTGCCTCGTGCCCACTGTTTCACTGATTTAACGGGGCCCCAAGAGCTGCCCCAAAAGCCCTGCGTCAAGATATATTTAGGTGTGTGTGGCCCGAGCCATACACACCTAAAGTGTCATTACCAGAGCTTTGTCACCTAGATGATTTGAGGTTTATTTTGACTTTCCTCGACCTTTTCATTTGAAATTTTACTGGGGCTAATAGCTTACTGCATCATTGTTGGCGCGGACGTGCACGGCTTTTAATTCATGCTTTCGTTTTATTTTTGCAAATCCTGACAATAGGAGGACACGAGCATTAGAAGCACTAACGGTGGCTGCCTCATCCGTATTTTCTAACTTCGACATTGTTTTATATTTACAATGTAAACACCATGCCCGCACGCACTATATTTAAATATACACAGAGGCCAAAGTTTATTATATTTTTGAAAGAGACGGAGGTAGTCAATTAAAAAGTATTTCTAAAGGTATAGATAACCTATGCCTAGAGAATGAATATGTCGCTGTATGTTCACCACGCTTCAAATTGCTTTGCGTGCTTTTTTGACCATCAAAAAAAAAAAGGAACCTATAGACTTCAGTGACCCTTTCGGCAGAGACTTTTATCAATGGTGTGTGAAATGCACGTGAATGTTCTGTGTCTCAGTATTGCTTCTCTTTCCAATAAGCAATGCTAACGACTCATAAAAAATATTTCTAATAATTTACAACATTTACTAGGGACAGAAACATCGTCAGTTGCATGCAAAGGTCATAAATATATACAGGGTGCCCCAATTAACTATCATGCATGAATGTTTAAAAAAAGAGCAACGCGTTACTCGAAGACAACCTAGTGCATATTGTTTACAGTACAGTGGAGTAGCTGTCAGCAATTTTTTTCGTTACTGAGATTTAATTAGGTAATTGTAATGAATTAACTTGAGACGTACTATAATAATTATCAAAGTGTGAATGAGCATATGGAGGCACAGCCAAGGGACATCTAAGTGCGGTATTTTCAGCGACGTGCTAATTGCGTACGAATTTTTTCACGACTGATAAATAAACCCCGCGAAATATGGAGCTAACCACGTGACTGCGCTCCCACTCGAATCATAAAGCAGTGCCCTCGAACGGGCTCTCTCTGAGTTATCCAGAACGAAATCAAGGAAATAAAGGAAAACATCGTGATCGAGCTAGTGCCTTATCTGCCGCGCCCCTGGCCCAAGTGACACGTCGCGTTTGGTGTTAGTTGGAAACAAAGTGTGATGGGTGTTGTCTTAGCGTAGATAAAGTGCACAGATGTTTTTTTTTTTTGGGCCACATAACATATCATCACAAAAGCGGATTGGCAACGTCAGTGCAAAGGTTTAAAGGTGTGTTTAGTTTCGTCCCACTCGCCATGTTTTTGTCTAATGAGCAGAAGGTAAACATGATCCTTGATCTGCAAATGGTAACAAGAGGAAGGCCGCAAATATATATATATCAGTCATGGAAGTGTGGTTATAGACCAAACACATCGACTATCATCAGATATTATGAAAAGATGAGACAAATAGGCAGCTTCCAGAAACAGCAGCGGAGGACTCCACCTTTGAGTCTTAGCCTACGCACGGATGGTCTAGCATTTATGACCTCAAACCCTCATGCTAATGGCGTGCGGGGCGTGGCCGCTTATACGTATCAATTTCCAAATGACCAGTTTAGAGGATTCTAAATGACGGCCTTTCACCCATACCACCGTAACCAGCACCAATGCTTAGAAGATAGGGACCTGTAGAATCGTCTAGATTTCTCGAATTGGGTCCTTAGAAAAGCCGGTGAGTCACCGGACTTTTTGAGCAACGTCATGTGCACAGATGAAGCCAATTTTCGCAGAAACGTCTGGGTAAACTTGCATAATTCACACCATTGGAGGGACTACAATGCACACTGGGTAAAGCGCAATCGGCACCAGTACCAGTGGTCGTTAAATGTGGGGTGCGGAATTTACGCCGGTGCTATAATCAGTCCCATGTTCTTAGACCACACACTGAACTGGACAGCGTTACGTGGATGAAATTCTTGAAGGAGTGGTTGATGAGTTTTTCAACGAAGTCCCGCGTTCACGTCTTCCGCTTCTGTGGCATCAGCAAGATGGGGCGCCAGCACACAGCAGCAGCCGAGCACGAAACTGGCTGGATGCGACTTTTCATACGCAATAGATTGGAAGGCGCGGGCTTATAGTAAATTGGCCAGCTAGATCACATGACCTCTCTCCACTCACTTTATTTCTTTGGGGTTATGTGAAAGGTCGTGGTTACATAATCGAGACGGACGTCAGATTAGTTCAAGGAAAGGATAACGGATGTATGCAGTAGAATTCCGGCGTCGGTCATCCAGAAAGCCACTTAAAATGTGATAAAGCGGACTCAGTACTATACGTAGCTGCAGCAGGAGACCTATCCGAACACGTACTCTAGGCAGCAGGTGGTGTTCAACGACGCTTACGAATTTATAGATAATAAGGGCACACTGAAATCTGTTTTTTTTTTGTGCAGGCGTCCCGATTGCCAATTCGGCTCATTTAGAAGTGGTTATTTATACTTTCTTGAATGCGTCGGATATATATGCCTTTTCTCAACGCGTGGGTCGCTTCCCGGTCGGTTTATTTCGATTTTATTTTACGCCATGAACCTCTTTTTGCAGCACGTATTCACTCTCATGAAAACTAAAACAGTAACTTTAATTTTGCTTTGGTCCGGAGCAAGATTTTGGCGCGGAATATAGCTGCGCCTGAAACATGCTATGTGTATTAAATTGCTTTTCACGTTTCGTGCGTGGTCAGAGCGGCGCTTCGGCCACGTTATCAAGCGGTTTTGTTATCAATGTGATCAGCCGGCCTTGAGAGAGGCATACTAAGTGTGAGGTGAAATGAGAGGAAGGAATAGCTGCGAAGCCGGGAAATCTGCTGTTGGTGCTCCTTTCGTACCATTATTCAATTCAATTCAATTCAATTCAATTCAATTCAATTCCCTTTAGTTCAACACCGCAATGTTGAGGACCGCGAACAAAAAGCCTTTTTATGGCTTGAAAAGGTCCGCAGCCCCTTTTAACAAGCAGTGACACACTGTAAACAAAAATAAACCCACCTGGGAGTTTTTAAGAACTGATGTGCCCTAAAACCTCCCCTCTCAAATATTTACTCCGATGTATGGGAGCAAAACAGCGCCATCCCCTCGTTTCACTCCGCTGGCCAGCTGCGGGAGTATTAAGGCGACATGACGCGATTTTACTCCGCTTAAAAATCTTGTTCTCCCGTGAAACTCCGACAGGGAGTTTTAAAAAACTCCCCTCCGCCGATACAGGTTGGTCACGTGGCGCTTCCCATGAGGCTGTGCGCCTCGCCAGCGACCGGGCGCGTTCGGCGGAGCGGGCAGTGCTCATGGCTGACGGTTTGTTTACGTCTGTGAAGTGTCGTTCCGTGACGGCGTTTCGTCAATTTGTTTCCCGTATTTCCTTCGAGAAAGTGTTATAGGCATGCCTGAAGCTCACTGTATCTTAGCATCAAGTACATTAGCTGTGATCGCTTTGCTGACAACGATGATTGCAAGAACCACGTTTTCAAGTGCGGAAAAAGGCTTAGGTATACCTCGAAGCTGCTCACTGGCTCGTGATGTCGGCTCACGTTCTGGCTGTGTTTTCGTGCTGCGTCACCCTGTCTTGTGTTCTTCAGTACGTGAAATGCGACTTCTATGTCCTTTTGAGTACGTGCTGACAACGTCCAGTGTAGTGTTTGAAAGGACCGCGTAGCAATGGTAACAGTAGCCACTGTTCGAGCGACGACATCCGTGCTAGTCGCGCCTGAATGGCGTAACCCAAGTTCGTTGCGGTGCTGTGTTGCCAGTGAGAAAGACCGGAGTGCAAGCAACTGTTTTTATGTATCTGTGAACGGATATCCTCGCCCGAAGAAAAACGGTAGGACATAAGTATGCGTACTGAAAATAAAGCTTCTTATTGAGCGATGTGAATCGAATTGTTATCGCGTATATATGTTTTGGTCACGTCATTGCTTCCTATATTGCATTAACATTACGCTCTATCCGAGACACTGATTTAGACGCATGCCTGCTGGCTCCGAGTTTAGGGATTCACTCGACAGATCAGCGATGTAGCTCCTTTTCGCAACCGAGACAGATTGCTCGGACGCAGAGCAAGTAGTGCGGTGTATAAAATGTATGACTGTGCATTTCTCGGTGTTGTGTCGGCTGCTGCGGGTCATGCTCAAACGTAATAATTTCTTGCTACGCTACCACTATATCGCAAAAATTTAATTTTGCTATGCAACACATGCACTTACATTTTTCTTGCTTACAGTAACTAACGCACTACTTTTTGGCCGCGAACGCCGGCAGTGTGCGAAGTCGCTTCAGCACTCACAGAATGGCATGATAATTTTGAAAAATTACGCCATTAACTTTTTTTCTCTCACTATTTTGAATTAACAGTTTTGTGTTGCTTAAGGTATTCTGTTAATTTCAGAGAGAGAGATCTCGTATGAATGAGCATGTGAGTCGTAATTCTGAAAACAGCACAGCTGCTCCCTAGGCGGTTTCGAGGCACACAATATCGTGGCTATATATACTGGCGCCGTTGCTTCTTGAGTATCGCGTGTACGTGTGATGTCTTTCAAATTTCTGCATTGGGCGTTTCTGAAATGTTTATGTATGCCATGATATATGTGCTTTCATTGACTTGTTCCGTCGAATTCGACGCGATCTCGTGTGCGTATTTCGAAATTTGACCAGCAGCCTCTGCATGTAAACATGTTCGCGCAAACTCACGCGATGGCTCTTTTTATACTCCCGTTGCACCTCGAAAAAACTCCGTCAATAGCAAAGCAAAAAAAAAAAGAAAATACAGAAAAAAAACTCCCATAATTCCACGCGAAAATTCCGCTCGTACGGAGTAAAAATTCTACTCCGATCATACGGAGCAAAAAAAACTCCGAACCGGGGGGTCGCTATAGGACAAGCAGTATACTCCCACCTCGGAGTTATTTCCGTTTACAGTGCAGAGCATAGGGTTAGGTGTTACATATTTAGCTAGAATTGCCTAAGTCCCAATAACACGAGTGACAGACATAATGCATATATATAATATATACATATATGTGTAAAATGAATTCAAATGAAACAGAATGTATATGTAGTACATATAGCACTCACGTACAATTGAAACCGAAAGAATTAACGCTAATTACTAACGCACATTATACATATATGAAATCGACAAATGTGTCACAGGAAACCTGCTGCAATGCGCAATTCGGCAAATACACTGTTACAAAAAACACAATTTGTTCCTTTTTCGCGGAAACAAAGAAAAGACAAGAAAAAAGCACAATAATAAAGTTATACACTATAGATTTTGTTTAGACAAGACGGTAATGTAAAGCGCAACATTTGGTATGTGTAATTAGTCCTTGCCCGTGGCATCTCCCAAAGTTCGCAACTGCGCGTATTTAGCTTTCCATATCTGCGTTTTAAGTTTGATAAAGTATTTAACGTGGTATTATTTCTATTAATACCTGTCTTATACCGGTGAGTTAGTGTTTGCTCATAAATATCAGGCATAGAAAGTAAATTCAGTTTTTTGAAAAGTGGGGACAACGGACGGCCTTTTTTGTATTTTGTGTAATGTGATGATATTAAAAAGTGTCGTAGTACCCCAAATAAGATGACAATAGTGAATTTGAGAAGCAAGGACTTGTATAAGAGAAGCTTGATGCTTTTAGGCAGAGAAGTGGTTTATGTGGGGAAGGAGGAAAGGCTAGCACTATTTTCTGCAACCCATGCGGGAGCACGGCTCAGCGCCAGCAGGGTGGAGGAGATGGGATTAGGAGAGAGAGAGAGGGTAGGAGGGAGAAAGGTAGAGGGTCGTAGAGATGGAAGCGAAGTAGTGGCGGATCAGGAAGCCCGAGGTGGTGGGATGGCCGTTAGGCCATCCGTCTTTGTAGAAATTTCCTATAGTCTCGCCGAGAGCCCCGACGAGTCGAGGTACTCGACGACACTTACGAAGGCTGGTAGCTGATTACGACAGGGGCAGAGGATATGTTCCTGTCGTGAACATGGGAAAATATCTTAACCTGCATAAAATTCCACTCACACGGAATATTTTCGCAGCGAAGAAATCCACATGCAAGTCCCGCGACATATGTTGTTCGAATACAACCCCAAGACATTTAACAGTAGGCACAATCGGAATAATAGGATTATTAAGTTTTAATGTTAAGTCTGTAGCGACATGACGATTTCTCGGTCTGAACAGAACAGCTGTTGTTTTCTTAGTATTTATACTAAGTGAATTTGCAGTAGACCACGAGGACAGTTTTGTTAGTGCTTCATTTGCGATACCGATAGCCTCTGTGGAATTCGGTGCGGTAACCAGAATAGTTGTGTCGTCCGCGTACATAATAAATTTCACATTATTATCTATAGTAACTAAGTCATTGATATAAATACAAAAAAGCAGGGGCACCAAAATACTTTCTTGTGGCACTCCCGCGTGAACTGGCTTTAATTTCGACAGATATCGTTCTATGATCACTTGTTGCATACGGTGTTGAAGATAAGACTGTAATAATTCAAGAAATACGCCACGAAATCCATGATGTTCAAGTTTGTTGAATAGTGTGGAATGATTTATACAATCAAACGCCTCCTAATAATCAACAAAGAAACCCACAGTACATAACTGCTGTTCAAACGACTGCAATATAATTTCCTTTTGAGTAAGTAAGTAAGCAGTTTCTGTCGACTACCCTTTCAGAAAGCCGTACTGCATACTAGTGATCAGGTCGTGTTTGATTAGAAACGATGTCATGCGGGCATGTACTAGTTTTTCTATACCTTTGGAAAAAATGGGCAACACAGATATTGGACGGTAGTTTGTCAGCTCGTTTTTATCACCACCTTTGTACAAAACTACTACCTTCGCAACCTGAAGTCTTTTCGGGAACGAGCCCCTGGAAAATATCAAGTTGAATATGTGTACTAACGCAGGTAGAATCAAGTCCAGGACATGCTTGATTGGCATGATCTCGAGTACTTCGACGTCACGACATCTGTTTTTGATGGACATAAAAGTAGTAAATACCTCATTTTCCGTAGTAGGCGCTAAAATGCAGATTGTTTAGATGGACATGCAGCGCAAAATATGATGCGTGCGTAGCGCTTCCAGACATCATTAGTAGCCATGAAACCTTGGTTAGTCAATTTTTTTCTAGATCAGAGACATGCATTATTTGCAGCGACCGGGAGGATTCACTTTTCCTAGCGAAAATCTTGCCCTGCCGCGTCCAAGCGAAACGCCAATTCTTTTCCCTTTTTCGTGCGATCGTCATGCCAAAAGTTTTTTCAATTCAGAGCACAGGCGTTCATTGACAAGCACAGCACAAGACTGTGTGTAACCAAGATCAGTGGCTGATAGTCGCTTCTCTCGAGTTTTGTTGAGGACTGCGTCGTGTTTTGATCGGCTGCGGAAATGTACCACAATGTTGGACTGCCTAGAATCCCTCGTTGGAACTCTGTAACCGATCGCAACATCATTTTCACCAATAGGCTCACCTGCAACTTCTCCGACTTTTTTTTAGAATGGTAGAAAAGTTCTCGCCCTGTGAAGTTGGAACACCTTTGATTTCCAGATTCTTATTTCTGGAATAATGGTCCATTTGTACAATTCTGAGCTCAGCTTCCAGTACACGCTTCTTCAGTAGTGTGCACTCTGAAGTGAGGCAAGCGTTCTCAGCCTTGATTTCAGCGTTTTCTTTCTGAATATCTTTCATTGTGGTACACATTTCCTCAAAACATTTGTTCATATGATCCAGGCTATTTTTAATCTCTGTATTTTCCTTCCTAAATTCTCTCTCCAGAGATGCGCGCATATCACGAATTTCTTGTTTCAAATCTTTCAGAATTTTTTGCTCTTCAGGGGACATTGCAGCAAAAACAGACACAGAAAAAGAAAGACTTTGGCAGTAGCAACAGCAGTAAAAAAGAAACGTGAATAATTCAGTCGCACATAGTGCCTAACCTGCGAGGGATAGAAGAGGAGACACGGCGCAAGCCGTGATGTCCCACTGCTGCCGCCGCTGCCAAGTGAAGCGCCCCAGTGCTTGCGTAGGGTTTATGTAGAGCTGGCACTGTGGTATGGTGATGACGTAGACAGTGACGTAAAGGCGGGCTCGTGGCTTGTCACGGGATGATCATGGGCGGCCGATACATCGATGGGGCCGGCGGACGATAGGCAATCTGCGACGCATAGAAGAGGAGACACAGCGTAAGCCGCGATGTCCCGCTGCAGCCACCGCTGCCAAGTCAAGGTGTCAAGGTGATGCGCTGTCTCTTCGGGTTTGCGGCAAGCTATGCATTTGATTTCAATCAGCTTATCTGAGGGCGCTGCTTTACAATGCGGATGGGAGCGCAGTCATGTGGCATTTTTCATACTTGGTGAGGTTTCTTCAACAGTCGTAAAAAATTGTACGCAATTAGTACGTCGCTGAAAACACCGCAGTTAGATTTAATTTTGGGGTGCCTACAAATACCTCATTGACACTTTGAAGATTAGGACAATACTCGAGTTAGATAATTAATTGCAATTGCCGAATTAAATCTCAGTAACGAAATAATTACGGGCGACTACTCCACTGAACTGGAAACAATATGCACTAGGTTTTCATCGAGTAACGAAACTGCTCTTTTTTTAAGTCTTGGTGCATGATAGCTGTAGAGCACTGTACTATTCACTCAGTAATCTAAATGAGGCCAAGCCGGATTCCCTCACAATAAGAATCAACAGCAGTCATGCGCAGCAGCGCTTATACTCAGACTCACAGAAAAAGAAAACGAAAGAGAGAGAGAGAGGCTGGAGTATCGCCGGAAAGGCGAAGCAGTATTAGTGATAGCCAAGTAGTATACAACAATTACGCGAAGGAAGATTACACGATCGAGAGGACTCAGGCTGTGAAACTGAACTGTCCCCTACTATGAGGCTGAGGCTTTGTATACACTCATATAACTCCGTCACTTCAGCGCGCAATTCTTTGAGGTAACACGGAGTTTCTTCAAGTGCAAGAAATATATATATATATATATATATATATATATATATATATATATATATATATATATATATATATATAATACCTTACAGGCCCTATGGGGGCATTGTGTAAGGGGGGTTACAAAATCAAGGCAAAAAATAAAGAGTAAGCAGCCTGCTGAAATCTAATACAAAAGATACGCCTCAATGCAGGGCTCATCAACATTACTGCCAAGATTAAAACATGAAAAAGGATAGACTGAAGTAATGAAAGGCCACAGAGTTACAATTAAGGAAATAACACAAGCAAAACTTAACGCAAGGCACTAACAATAGGCAGTAATATACAGGAAAGATGAACAGATCGGGGAGTACAATTCTTGAAGGGATATTTCGGGAAAAAGACAAAAAAGAAACCAACAATAATATATACAGGGCATACAAGTGAACACGTGACACAGCATAAAATAGCATTTCATAAGAGCGAGATAGCAATGCATCAATAGAAATAAAAACATCACAAGAAGTTCGAAGCACATTGCGAAGTGCAAGAAACAAGATAAAGTGATTTGTAAGTGCTATTATGAAAAATGCTCGTGTAGGAGATGACGGAATTTTTCTTGATCTGACTCGGAAGCAGTGTGATCAGGCAGACGTGTAGGCGGCCTTTGTGCTGTGAAAATTGATTGATTGATTGATTGATTGATTTTAACGATAACTGACGCTGCTGCATGTGACTTAGTGGTACGATAGTTCAGAGAAACCATGAAATTTTTACATTGATTCTGAGCTATAGCGTATTAGCAAGTCAACGGCGCTTCTGTGTTACTTTTGTGCGTTTCTCTTTTATGCTTCAGGAAGTGGGTGATTAATTTCGCCCCCTAAAAGATCCATCCTGGCAAATTAAGCATGGTCCAACCGCCTGAACGGTTACACCCCATCGCACATTTAATTCTTGGTTCTTTTACACATCGTAGCGATTCCGCCGCACAAGCCGCGGCAATCAACCATGCGCGCTCACCAGCTTTTCGAATTCGATAGCCGCTATATTGGACTCGCCACGCTGGGACTCGCGTACGCTTACAGCTATTTCGCATTGTTCTTAGAATGATCAGTTGCGCTCAAAAAGAAGTTCTAGGTTATTTATGGCGGAGTCCTAATGATGTCTGAAACAAAGAATGAAAAGGAAAAAAGAAGAATAAGCTAATAACGCTAAACGGACAAAGACGGGCGAAACACACGAACACATGTAGCGCTAACTTCCAACAAATAAGTCATTCAAGAAGAAAACCACAAATTTGTACCGTATCCCATTAATGTTTATGTGCAAGGACAATTAATTATTGAACTGCGTTTCTTATCGACCCAAAACTGCACATGCAGTGGGTAACGAGGGGCGCCGTACTGCTGGGCTGCGGATCGATTTTGATCACGTGAAGTTCCGAAACGGGGAGCGAGAGCACGGTGCACGAGCATTTTGTATTCCGCCTGCATGCATACAGATGCGGTGGCCGTGGCCGGCAGCGGAACCTGCGACCCCGTGCTCAGTATATGGCACAGTGCCAAAGCCACTGAGCACACAGCGGCGGGTCTACAGAAGTGCAGGTCTTCCACTACGAAAGTACCGTATTTTTCTGAGAGCGCAACTCACGCCACGCATGATTGGATGTTATTGTAGTGTTCCTCTGCTGTGCTCCTAGCATATCCACAATGCGTCACTAACAAGTGCAAGTCGTATAACGCTTTTGAGTTTTTAAGAATAAAGCATTTTTGCGCGAATCTCGACACGTCCTTTTCGTAAAAATACTCCGAAGCATCTCTTTTTACCTTTCAGCGTGGGTGCTCTTCTGCGTCCCCGAATAACAATAATTTACAAACAATTAGAACCAAATAATCTCGTATTCGGGCGCGTACATTTTCTACTATTTAGTTTAGCGTTTATCTCTAAGATGTCAGCGGATGGCTGTCATGTCCAGAGCAGTGCTGCGGAATGGGCGCCCGCATTCCGTTCCAATTCCATTTCGGGAAATCAAAACTTGCCGCAATTCTATTCCTTTCAATTCCGCGGAATGAAAAAAAAAAAAAACAGGCCATTCTCACTCCGGGAATGGCCGGGCAGTTTCATTCCATTCCTGTAATTCCTCAACGTAGGAAAGGCACCTTGGTAGTTTCATCGAGTTACCGATGAACGCACCATAAAGCTGATGTCATCAGACGCGTTAAGAAGTGCAAAAATACTCAAAACACGTTACCAAGGTCGAGGGATAGTAGCTTGGTGACTGTCACGGTGCGGCATTATTTGATTCTACGAAGCACCGATCACCGGGTGCCAAAGGGTCGTAGTAATAGGAGCCGGAGAGCAAAATGGTTATTGCTGGCCACTCGGGCAAGCGGCCGAAAGAAGTCGAAGGCAGGTTTAGAGATTTTGTTGTTGTTGTTGTTGTTGGCGCGACCGTGACGCCCCGACGGCTTTTTGTAGGAACCGCTGTGTATTCTCTGCCCCGCGCGTGTATTGAGAAGCTTGCTAAGAGGGCAGAGGTGTGAATTCTACGAAATATGTGGCGTCTCTGTGCAATCCTGTGTCCACGAGTTGCTGACACTGTATGTGTGCCGACAGCGCTGTATGGCCGGCTGCCGTCGTTTCTCCTGTGTTTGTGAAGGAGCAATAGAGGCCCGCCACGGACTCAAGGGTGTGCATGTGTGGTGCAATACAAGTGCGCGACCTGTAACAACAGGGGGGAATGACCCGTTCCATCGCCCCTAATTAAAAGGGGCGCGGCGAAGACCTTGGGAGGAGCCGGGATACAATTGGGCGAACTTGATTGGATCGTCACCAATATCTGCCGTTCCCCAACTCAGGGAACTAGGGAAAGGAGAAGTTATTTAAAAGCAGGATTTAGACCGAGCTGAGCAGTCTAGAAGCTGAGCCTACAATCTGCTGAGAAGCATCAAGGAGCTAGTGCCGTCTAGTATCGCCTGGGCCGCCTAGCCGCGTCTGAACCGCGAGTTACTAGTTGACGTAAGGGACGACAAACCAACGTCTGCAAGGAAGCTCACGGTAATTGCACTCAAGTTAGCTCAACCTGCTCGAGGAAACCTGCCGTCAGACCTAGACTCCCTGGAAACCCAGCCCAGATCGGCTTGCCAGCGTTCTTCGGGAAAGCTCGATCTGCCGTCGACTCCACGTTTTATGGACTTGCTGCTACTTCCCGGCCATGCGTATGCCATCCTTTGTTTTCTTTTTAACTCTGTTTAGTTCACCACCGTTAAGTACGTTTTGTGTAGTGTTAATTTGTATATTTACTGTCAACTGTTCGTTGTATTTCTTTTGTCTTCATCATTCATCGAGATTAAGTGCATGTGTGTTAGTGTTCTTGTGATTTTTGTGTTTCGTTTACATTGTGTGTCGTTGTCAGTCGATACATATTTTTTCTCTCTTTCTCCCGACTGTAGCTGACTCCTTCGCTGTGTTCGCTTGAGTACAGAACGACCGACCGGCTTGTATACCCTGTCGACGACTTCGCGCCGACGGTGAACGGGTGACAAGCCTTTACAGTGACATATCTCGTGCAGTGCAACCATCCTACTAATTCCCATAAAGGCAGTTATCCCGCTACCTGTAGTATTCGCATGGTCAGCATGTTTTAACGGCTTGTGACGTTTTAATATTGTTTAGGCTTAAATGTGTTTGTGCTAAAATGACCATATAGCGTATTTTTGCTTATGTGTCCTCGTGATTTTTAAATGCTGCAATAAAGGTCGCAAGCAGTGCATGCAAGGTGCAAATAGCTTTATTTTGGTTCCAATAGGTCAGGTGCTTAACCGTGTCTGCGCAAGTTCCCTCTGTAAGCCAAAGAGAAATTTCCAGTGCAATGAATCCAGGCATATTGTCTTGGTAGGCATTTTCATTTTGGTTGATGTTTTTAAACATCATTCTGCTTGGCCCTGCTTCAGAGTCTGCATTCGCGACGGTGCTGGCGCTGTCCTGCCCTAACAAAAGAGGCCCCCTCCCCAGCACAGCAGAACGCATCTGCAGCTGAAAACCAAGAAGACTTAAAGCGTGGGTCTAGGAGGGCACCCATAAAAAAAAACAAAAAAACAGAGTGAGTCTACGTGTTTTCTTACAGCTTCTCCAGGTTACGCTGTAGGCCTTTAGCCGCCTCTTTGCAAAGTATTGTGCCTTTGCTTAAAATTTCCGCAAGGGAAACTTCGATATTTCTCAATGCGGGAAGCAAAAGCCCGGCTGTCTCGTGCCTTTTCTGCAGCAACACCGTGGCTTCTTCTACAGGGGAGAGAAGCCCAATCAAGTCTGTCGCCAGCCTCAGTTCATAGTTAGACAGTTTAGCCTTCTTGCACGCGTGCAGAGTTTCTGTCAGGCCTGGATGACTCGAAAAAGTAGTAACGAGCTTTCTCATCATTCGCAGCTGCGAGTTACACCTTGTCGCGTTGTGAGATTCCCAAATGCAGACTGGCCACATTCAACACTTCTTCCGTGTCGGCGGTGCTGTTGCGTATAGATGCAACAATAGCGCTGCATTCTTGTACGACCTCCTCGGCATTTGGGTCCTAAAATAAAGCGAGGACGACAATTAGTGAATATTACCACTGCAAGTACAGGTAGCGCAATTGGTAAACATGCAATGCAATAGGGTTTCAGATAGAGAATGACGACATATGTAATCGTACGGTATTGCACTCGACGACACACTGACACTATTGAAGGCTACATTAGAAAAAAAAAAGTGGGGACAGACACAGACGCTTTCTCCGGACCTCCGATAAATTGAGTGCACATTAATGCATAGGCTGCACCCTCTTCTTTAGGAATAAATCTCGTGCACCTAGTACCATGGCTGGGGCACCACGGATGGTATTACCTTAATGAAATTGACTTCGTAATTGAAATAAACATACTAGCAGCAGACTACCACCTCGCTGACTGGTCTTATATGCCAGGCAACTGTGTTCACGGGCAGAGCGATTTGTACTAGAAGGAGTGACGTACGCAGGTTTTCATTTTCCTGGGGGGGGGGGGGGCGAGTTGTAATAAAATAAACGAGAGGGAGATCACGAAAGGAAAAAAATAGCAAGGAGCACAAAATACAATAAGAAAAAAATGGCTTGAACAAGGAATCGACCAAATCCAAATCTTTTAAAAAAGTAACATCGGGACGCCGTGGGCGTTGTTGCGTTTCGCCTGCGACACGTGGTTTTGCCGGCGCGACTGCGCGGGGCGGCAGACATTTTGGCCCGATCGTCGTCGCCGCAACGCTCATCGCCAGGTGTTTCCAGGCGCGACTGCGGCGATGCGACCGCAAAGGATCACCCTCGCATTCCAGTCATTGTGCCTGAACCAGGCGAAGCGAAAGCAGGGATCATCCTCTCATTACAGTCTTTGCGCCCGACCGGCAGCGCTACAACAGGGTGCTACGAGATCGTGTTCGACATGGTACTACGGCAGCGCTACAACAGGGTGCTACGAGATCGTGCTCGACATGGTGCTACGGCAGCGCTACGAGATCGTGCTCGACATGGTGCTACGGCATCGCTACGACAGTGTGCGTCACCATTAGCCCATTGTACATTCACGTGCTCGTCTTTTGAGGGGTTCCTTCTTGCCCTCAACTGCGAGAGTATAAAAACAGCTGCCCCCGGACGCCAAAAGGGGGGCTCCGATTTCTTCTGTTGAGTAAAGTGCTCTCCCGTCTCTCTACTTCGGTCAAACCTGACCGCCAACTCTTTGCGATGTTAAAATAAACAAGTTGTTTCGTTGTTACCAGTCGACTCATGCTTTGCCGGGACCTTCGGATGCTTCCAGTTGTACCCCAGGCCGCCAGGCCAACGCTACCCTTGGGGCTTGCGACCCAGGTACAACCACGGGCGTCAGCGCCGAGTTCCCAACAGATCGTACCAGCGGTGCGATCCAAACATCTGGTTGGCAGCGGTGAGATCGCCTCCGACTCCAAACAACTGTCTGCCAGCGGTGAGATCGCGACAACGGAGGCCAGCAGCGAAGAGATGCAGTTGACTGTATGCTGAGCAGCTCAACGACGATCCGGGAGCAGTGCAACGAGCCCTGTGTGACGACTGGTTGCCTGCAGCGGAACGACTGCGCGGAATTCCTGCCTGCGAGGTTTGGTGAGTGCGGGACTTTCTTCTTCTGAGCTTTGCCAGGCTTTTGTTAGTGTTAGAAACAGAGCTGGTAATTGTGGTTGTCGTTGCTGCCGGGTTAGTTTGCGGCAAGACAATAGTAAGCAGTAGAGAAAGCAGCATTCAGAGCAGCCATGGATTTGAAGTCGTTGCGCAAACCGAAATTGTTGGAGCTTGCAAGAGAGTTGGGTCTGGATGTCTCGGACAAACTCAGAAAACCAGAACTGATAAAGGCTATTCTTGAGTTAGAGGCTGAGGATGACGAGCTGTCGGAATGCCTTGAGACCATTGAAGAGAGGGAGACTGCAAAAAGACAGGAGCGCGAACTTAAAGAGCAAAAAGAAAAAGAAGAGCGTGAACTTAAAGAACAGAAAGAAAAAGAAGAACGTGAACGTAAAGAACAGAAAGAAAAAGAAGAGCGTGAACGTAAAGAACAGAAAGAGCGAGAGCAACAAGAGCGTGACCGTCAACACGCTTTGGAAATGAAGCGTCTTGAGGTAGAGATGGAACGCGCTCGTAATGGAAGTCAGGCACACGGTGCAGGAGAACGCGTATTGTTCAAAATGACTGACCTGATGCGGCCGTTTAAGCTTGGAGAGGACATTGGTTTGTTCCTGGTTAACTTTGAGCGAACGTGCGAGAAGCAGGGGTTCTCTCGGGAAACGTGGCCACAGCGCTTGCTCACTTTGTTACCCGGCGAGGCGGCCGACGTAGTCGCTCGCTTGGATAGAGAGGAGGCAGAGGATTTCGACACAGTGAAATCGAGTCTTCTAAAAAAGTACCGGCTGTCTGCGGAGGCGTTCCGTCGGAAGTTTCGGGAAAATGAGAAAGGCAGAAGTGAGTCATATACAGAGTTTGCGTATAGGCTTATGTCGAACATGCAGGAGTGGCTCAAAGAAGAGAAAGCGTTTGGTGACCACGATAAAGTTCTGCAGTGTTTCGGGCTAGAACAGTTTTATAGTCGGTTACCTGAGAACGTGCGATACTGGGTCTTGGATAGGCCAGACGTGAGTACGGTGGCTAGAGCCGCTGAGCTAGCCGAGGAGTTTGTGACGCGTCGAGCTCGCGGAGCTAAGGACGGTCAAAAGGGTGAATTTGGCTCGAAGTTTGAGAGGCCGAAGTTCACACCCATGAGAGCAAAGGGGAACACGCGTAGTGCGGATGCGAGTGGAAGCAGTGCGACCGAACCTAAGGAGACGGCGGCAGCCGAAGCCGAACGCAGAAAGCGGTTCGAGATGAGGCAAGCGCGCGTTTGTTATACGTGCCAGAAGCCGGGTCACTTTTCGGCGCAGTGTCCGGAAACAACACCAAAAGTTGTGTTTTTTTCAATAGGCAGCACTGACGAGAACATGAAGCTTCTCGAGCCTTACATGCGAGACCTCCTCGTGAACGGGAAAGAGTGCCGAGTGCTTCGCGATTCCGCAGCTACGATGGATGTAGTTCACCCATCTTACGTAGAACCCCATATGTTCACGGGCGAGTGCGCGTGGATCAAGCAAGCCGTGGAAGCTCATAGCGTGTGTCTGCCAGTAGCAAAGGTGCTTATTGAAGGACCTTTCGGAACGCTTGAGACGGAGGCGGCAGTGTCATCTATGCTGCCACCCCAGTACCCGTACCTATTTTCAAACAGGTCCGATCACCTCCTGCGCGAGAAGGGGCTTTTGTTTGGTGAAGCTAGTGTTCAGGCCTTAACCAGATCGAAGGTTCGGGAGCTCGCTGCAAAGGCGGTAGTTGCGGGGCCGACGTTATCAAACAACGAAAAAGGGTCAGAGGCGCAGCAAGCTGATATTCCGAGCACGCCCGAACTGAATAAACTTGAGTCTGTAACGTTAAAGGCGCCAGATACTGGAGAGGAAATGCCCGACACGGGAAAGTTAGAAGAGCTATCTACTGATTTGCTCATCGCGCCTACGTCAGACGGACTTGATAGGTTGCTAAAAGTCAGCCGGACGGCTTTGATAGCCGAGCAAAAAAAAGGATGGCAGCCTGGAAAACGTGCGCTGCAATGTCAAAGAAGGTATCGCCAGGAAAACTGCGCGTTTTGTGGAAAGAGGTGGAGTCCTGTACCGGAAGTATCTAGACCGCAGAGGAGTGGAGTTCGATCAGCTGATCGTGCCTCAATGCTATCGTCAGGATCTGTTGCGCTTGTCACACGGGGGTTCGTGGTCCGGACACCTAGGAGTTAAGAAAACTAAGGACCGTCTCTTGCAAGAGTACTATTGGCCAGGGTGTTTTCGGGACGCAGACCATTTCGTGAGGACATGTGACACTTGTCAGCGGGTGGGCAAACCAGGGGACAAATCAAGGGCGCCGTTGAAATTGGTACCTATCATAACGGAGCCTTTTAGACGGCTCGTTATTGATACAGTGGGACCTCTGCCGGTAACAGCCACGGGGTACAGACACATTTTGACTGTGATCTGCCCAGCGACAAAGTTCCCTGAAGCAGTGCCGCTTAAAGAACTCAGCTCAGTTGAGATAGTTAATGCACTACTGTCCATATTTGCGCGAGTTGGTTTCCCTGCGGAAATCCAATCAGATCAGGGCACAGTGTTTACTAGCGATTTGACGACAACTTTTCTCGAAAGGTGTGGGGCAAAGCTGTTACACAGCTCAGTGTACCACCCACAGTCGAATTCCGTTGAGAAGCTCCACTCCGTCATGAAGCGCGTGTTGAGAGCGTTGTGTTTTGAACATCGAACTGACTGGGAGCTGTGTCTGCCTGGGGTGATGTTTGCTTTAAGGACCGCGCCGCATGCGGCTACGGGGTTTTCGCCAGCTGAACTGGTGTACGGTCGCTCGCTTCGATCTCCGCTTCGCATGCTTCGAGAATCATGGGAAGGTAGGGGCGACGACCCAGTCGTGGTGGAGTACGTGCTTAAGCTCCTCGAACGCTTAAGGAGGGCACAGGAGTTGTCAGGTGAAGCAATGACAAAGGCCCAGCAGAGGGCCAAGGTTTATTATGATCGGACAGCCAGGGCCCGTCGTTTTGAGGTGGGCGATGAGGTCATGATATTGCGCACATCGCTAAACAACAAACTAGACGTGCAGTGGGAGGGCCCAGCACGAATTGTTCAGAAACTGTCGGACGTTAACTACGTGGTAAGTCTGCCAGGAAAGCGGAAAGCACAGCAAGTTTACCACTGTAATCTGCTCAAACCTTATAGACAAAGGGAAGCAGTGGTGTGCATGATGGTAAACGTTCCTGAAGAGCTTCCGGTCGAGCTTCCGGGACTAGGCTCAGTGACGAACAGGGAAGACACCGGTCAAGTCATTAGTGACCTTATCAGTAAAGCACCGCTGTCGCCTGAGCAGAAAACCGAACTACACCAGCTATTACAAGAGTTTCAAGGTCTGTTCTCTGAGAGGCCTGGTAGGACTTCTGTACTTACTCATGATATAGAACTTACCTCCACAGAGCCAGTACGATCCAAGGCGTATCGGGTGTCACCCCGCCAGAGCGATATTATGGAGGCTGAGGTAAAGAAAATGCTACAGCTCGGTGTTATTGAGGCAGGTGAGAGTGATTATACCTCCCCTTTGATTTTAGTTGAGGTACCGGGCAAGGAACCTCGTCCTTGCGTCGACTACCGCAGGCTTAATTCCATCACTAAGGATCAAATTTATCCGATCCCTAACATCGAGGAGCGCCTTGAGAAAGTTAGTAGCGCTCAGTTTATTTCCACCTTAGATCTTGTCAGGGGTTATTGGCAGGTTCCACTTACAGAAGAGGCTAGTAGGTATGCGGCGTTCATTTCACCAATGGGAACATTCCGTCCTAAAGTGTTGAGTTTTGGTTTGAAGAACGCGCCATACTGTTTTTCAAGTCTCATGGATAAAGTGTTGCGGGGACAGCAAGAATTCGCTTTACCGTATCTAGACGACGTAGCGATATTCTCCGCATCCTGGTCTGAGCATATGGCACACTTGCGGGCAGTGCTAACCCGCCTGCGCGAAGCGGGCTTGACAGTAAAGGCTCCTAAGTGCCAGTTAGCACAGGCCGAGGTTGTCTACCTCGGTCACGTGATTGGTCAGGGTCGTCGCCGCCCCTCTGAAATAAAAGTGGCCGCTGTGCGAGACTTTCCGCAACCGCGCACGAAGACCGATATTCGGTCGTTCTTAGGTGTCGCCGGCTACTATCAGAGGTACATCCCTAGGTACTCTGATATCGCGGCTCCCCTGACGGATGCTCTAAGAAAAACAGAGCCTCAAACAGTCGTCTGGGACGAGACAAAGGAAAGAGCTTTTAGCGCCCTAAAGAGTGCCCTAACAAACCAGCCTGTGCTACGATCGCCAGACTATACAAAAGGGTTCATTGTTCAGTGCGATGCTAGTGAGCGAGGCATGGGCGTTGTACTGTGCCAACGGGAAAATGGAGAAGTAGAACACCCCGTCCTGTATGCTAGTCGTAAGCTGACCAGTCGTGAGCAGGCGTATAGCGCCACCGAGAAAGAGTGTGCATGTCTCGTGTGGGCCGTTCAGAAATTGTCATGCTATCTAGCCGGCTCGAGGTTTATCATTGAGACGGATCACTGCCCTCTCCAATGGCTGCAGACCATCTCTCCCAAAAATGGCCGCCTCCTGCGCTGGAGCCTCGCTTTACAACAATATTCCTTTGAGGTGCGTTACAAAAAGGGGAGTCTCAACGGTAACGCCGATGGCTTAAGTCGAAGCCCCTAACGTAGGAATCAGCCTCAAAATTGTTTGTTACTGATGTTTTTCTTCCTGAGGCAGGATTTTTTTTAACATATTGCTTTTGTTTAGTGTTTCAAAGTGATGATATGCTTTCTAGTGCAATTTTTCAATTTGTGGACGCGTTCTGAGTGATGCTAGACTACTGTAAGGAACTAGGCAGTGGTATAAAAAGGGGAAAGAGCCTGGCAGGGCTTAGTGAGGGCTGTGCCGTGCTTGCTGACTGAGCGGTTGAGTTTCAGCGTAGTTCTAACGCTTGCCGGGAACGAGAACAAAAATGCGAACTCTCCCGAAGTCACTTTGCAGTGTCCCGTGCGAACCTGAACTAGAGAACGAGGCCTTCTCTGTGCGCTGCGCTCAAGAAACGTCGAGGGACGCCCGACTTCGGTTATGAGCATCATCGAGCGACATCCCTCCGGACAGCGGATGCAGTCCCCTGTCCATCGGGATCTCCTTCCCCCGGCGGGGCGGTCTGTTGCGTTTCGCCTGCGACACGTGGTTTTGCCGGCGCGACTGCGCGGGGCGGCAGACATTTTGGCCCGATCGTCGTCGCCGCAACGCTCATCGCCAGGTGTTTCCAGGCGCGACTGCGGCGATGCGACCGCAAAGGATCACCCTCGCATTCCAGTCATTGTGCCTGAACCAGGCGAAGCGAAAGCAGGGATCATCCTCTCATTACAGTCTTTGTGCCCGACCGGCAGCGCTACAACAGGGTGCTACGAGATCGTGTTCGACATGGTACTACGGCAGCGCTACAACAGGGTGCTACGAGATCGTGCTCGACATGGTGCTACGGCAGCGCTACGAGATCGTGCTCGACATGGTGCTACGGCATCGCTACGACAGTGTGCGTCACCATTAGCCCATTGTACATTCACGTGCTCGTCTTTTGAGGGGTTCCTTCTTGCCCTCAACTGCGAGAGTATAAAAACAGCTGCCCCCGGACGCCAAAAGGGGGGCTCCGATTTCTTCTGTTGAGTAAAGTGCTCTCCCGTCTCTCTACTTCGGTCAAACCTGACCGCCAACTCTTTGCGATGTTAAAATAAACAAGTTGTTTCGTTGTTACCAGTCGACTCATGCTTTGCCGGGACCTTCGGATGCTTCCAGTTGTACCCCAGGCCGCCAGGCCAACGCTACCCTTGGGGCTTGCGACCCAGGTACAACCACGGGCGTCAGCGCCGAGTTCCCAACAGATCGTACCAGCGGTGCGATCCAAACAGCGTTCTTTACATGATGTGCCAGTTTTGTATTTGTTTGTCTTTAGGGGTATTTCAGAACGCTTGGTTGGTGTGGTGAGAGCAGACCTTGAAGTTGCGAAAGCTTGGTGCCTGGCCTGCGGCAGAAAAACGATCCGCAGCCACTATTTGGTCGGAAGCAGAGTTCGTGACCTCGGCCATAGCAGCAAATGCACCACGAATCCCCAAGATGAAAAAGCGAAGCACGCTCGAAAATTTGGCTAAACATGAGCTGGAGGTTGTTGCATAATAAAGCTTTAAAGTACCGAAACTGTAGTAAGCACAGTTGTCTGGCCTTACTTAATTTCACACTGCAATTATTATATTCATACATTCTTCGTCCATGCATTCATGGCAAATTATTTAACAAAGCCTAGCACAAACAATTGTTCATGAAAATAGTAATACATGAACGACGTATCGATGCACACAAGATGAAACCAATATGTTACTTGCCGAATGGCGTCTTTTACGGCAAGTTCCCAGCCGTGGGCGGCGCAGCCAAATTGAAATTGCTCCAACTGATCGAACTCGCTTAAAAGCTCTTTGTTTAAGCGTTCCGGACAGTCTTCGAAATTGCCATCGTCATTGTCCTCTTCAGTCTCCCAACCGGTAAATGCAAATGCCTTTATCATTGATGAAGCGTTATCCGTCACCAAGCGAAGGACCTGGAAAATGAAATAAGAACAGTTGACGGAGTCGAAATTGCACGAAATTGCGCGAAACAGCGCGTAGACGAAAAAGTGCTCTATTTTCGGAAAAAGACGTAATTTTATTCCCAATCCATTGCTCCCAAGCGTTGTCGCCATTCCATTCCCATTCCCTTCTGGGGTCCCGAAAACGTGGAATGACTCCGGAGTCATTCCAATTCCGGAGTGGTAACTGCGCAACACTGGACTAGAGGTACTGCGGCATTTTCTCTGGCAACCTTAAGGTCGATCAATTGACTGATCGAAAGTGACAAAGCAACGCAGGCTCCATGAGAAACGCCGCATTGGAAGACTCTGGAATAATTTCGACGAGCCGGTGTTTTTCAACATGCGATCATGTTGCTCATTTACGCATTGTTTTGAATTCGTTGTGAATGCGGCCACCGCGGACAGGAATCAAAGCCAATACCTTGTTGCCAGCAGCTGAACGCCATAGCGACGGAGATACCGCGGCTGGGGCGCCCATTAATATATAACGGGCCAATCTCAACGTCTATCGGCTGAGCACGCAGCTGGGCGCCGATTACTGCCGGTATAAATAAGAAAATGCCCGGTGATTAATGGTACATTGTCGGCAGGATGAAGGCAGACTGCGAACGAGATTTATATTCGGCTAAGCTTCTCGCAGAGCTCAGTCTATGAAACTAGACCGCTTGCGCTAACTTCCCGCTACAGCGAGTCGTCGAATCGCCTTCCCTCTTCTATCCTTATACCGAAATTGGGGTACATCGACCCTGTATCGTTTTACCGTTGTTTTACTTTGTCACAGTGCAGCTAGAACGGGCTTCCACATGCTTGATGCAACATTCCTGAGCTGCTGTTTCTAATTTTCAACGCCCCGCGTGCGCTCTCTCTCTCTTTACACCGGAAGAAGGGCCGCGGAACGGAGCGCGTGCTGTGAGAGCCGCGCGCAGGCTCGTGCCTGGCGCGTCTTCCAATCTACCGCTCCACGCGAATGCGCGACACAGCCAGCCACTATACGCAGTGGGTCTCTCAAGCGGGGACCGCGCCGAAATCATTCGCAGCCCAGGTCTTTCAGCATGATTGCGGCCTAATTTGATCCCAGGCAGCGCGGACGCGCGGGCTGAGATTTATGGAGTCTGCTGCAAACGGGCTCACACGTGTGCGTTTGTGCGCGTTGGCAAAGACGACGCGGGGGCGACAGCGATCGAGCAGGGAATTGGAGGGAGAGAAACACAGGGAAGAACAAGGGTAGGGAACTCCGAATGCGGAGAATGCGCCGGTCTTTGGCGTACTCGCTCTTCTGGCTTTGCCGCGTCACCGAAGTGTGTGTGCGGCGGGGGCTGAAGGGGGGACAAATGGGGACGAAGGGATGAGGTGTTGCGAAGGCCGTGACAGAGGGAGTGTTGGAAGTGTAGGAGAAGGTACAGAGTAGTGTGGTTGTTGGAGGGGGGGGGCGTAGGGGGGGGTGTTCGTTCTGAGACAAATGACCTGCTGAGGCGCGCGCTCCGGCTCGTGAGTCCGCCAAGCCCGCTTGGAACGCGCGCGCGCGCAAGCGTTGTTCTTCTCCAGGCCGTCCCAACACGTCGAACGGCCTCATTTGTCAACACTGATTTGACCCGCAGAGGCACCGCTCCTCGCAAGCCCGCCGCCTTTTCCTTTTGAGTCGATCTCGGCGTTCACGGACGGGATACTATGGCTAAGGAAGGCAAGGCTAACGAAGGAAACCATCGCCAAGTGTGGGTGGGGGTGGAGGGGTTCGCGCAACATAGATTTTGGGCTCGTTGCACCCGCAAGCAGTTCCCCTTCCTGCCTACCTCATTATATCTTTGCTTTTTGCTTTACGCGGGCGAACGGCTTTTTCTACAGGTGTCCCATGCACCTAGGACTGCTGCATTTCTACGATCGTGACCCGTATTTTCGGTCACTTGGAGCCACTAAACTCCCGCATCTCTGCCACATGTCTTTACAGCGTTTTGTATAGATCTCCTGGCTCTGCTTGCATGTATGTATTGCAACAACGTTGGACGCTTGAAGATTAGCGAATACTGGCTCTATAGTGATAACCGTCAGTCATGAATTCGAAAGAAAAGGGATGTTTAGAATAGGAGTCTAGAGCTTAGGGTGCCATAACAAGCGACCGCTGCGCGCTCGCGGTCTGCCCCGCTGTTTGAAGGTACTTTAGAATATGGTTCCCGGCTTGCGTTAACGTCACGCGATTTCAGCGCCCTTCGTGCACGCGGAAGGAAAATGAAAACATAATGCCAGAAAAGAAAATAGAAAAAAAATGAACTAATGCAACTTATAATAATCCAATTTGTGATAATTTACAGGATGAAAAGTATACCTGAGAGTTTATTACTTTAAGTGAAGCGTTGACGCGTTCTTGAGATGTCCGCGGTGACGTTGAGACGATGCAAAACATGTCTGGGGCGTTTGGGGCACCCACGCTATTTTTGAAATTTAGCGTTAGGTGCGTGCGATAACCCAAAGACACCGTTTCGGTTCGGCGTATGCGCTGTGGCGAGACGCCAATAATTGGGGGGGGGGGGGACGCTTTCTTTTGGGGGCTCCTATTATAATACAGCCTAAAAACGCTAGGAGACAATAGATGACCAATAAAATCTGAATAATAACTTGGACAATAACAATAGGCAAAAGCGGCGATTTTTTCCCTTTCCATAGATTTACTTCTGTACGACTCAGCACTGTTCTTTCGTCAAATCAACGTGCTTAATTTTTTTTCTTCCTTTTTACCTATGCTGTCTTCTGTGCACGTCTCTTGTTCTTGGGTTGCACGTAAACTGTCGCATGAGAGGCAGGACAAGAGGCGGTCAGAAGTGTCAGACGTCGTCTGTCGGCAGCACTTGCCATACTTCGTCCGCAGCGAGAAGCAAATAGAAAAGTAGAATGAAATTCCCCTCCACGCGGCGTGAAGGCGACGCGACATCACGCAGCATGTCTTATCGAAGGACCGACACGTTGCAGATCAGCTCGGCCGACCCGCCCACCTTCGCTTCTTTATTGCTATTACTCTTTTTTTTTTCTTCAGCACCCATGAAATGAAAGTTGCAGGGACCGTGACGAACGTGGCATAGCACAACGCTGGCCAAGAAATTCACGTGTCTGTGATCAATATACTTCGCGGGGAGAAAAGGTTCGCGGTGTTCGAGTAGAACGACGTGTATTTCTATCTCTCTATTCTTTTTTTTTTTTTGGGTGGGGGGTGGTCGCAGGTGGGTGAGGAGTTGCTGTAGACACGCACATGCAATGCGTGGAGAAAGTTATAACACCGGCGAAAGTTGACAACAGGCGGCTTATACGCCTGAGCGCTACGTGTGGCTAAAGGAGGCGGCTCAGGCAGTCACGACGCTATCGCAATGCGGGGCTTTCCTTCGAAGCCGTTGTCGAAAAAGAAGAAAAAGTAAGGGGGGGGGAGGAGCAGGCGCGGCGCACGTCTGAAACTGAGATAACGGCAGAATGTCTCCATATAACGCGGACCCTGATCCCGCTCTTGCGTGGCGTTCGACGGGCGCAGTAAATTGGGGCGGCCAGGACGTGTGTCGCAAATAGCTGCGGCGGGCGTTGGCGGCCGCCTTATTGATGGCCTTCCAAAGCCTCTCTTCGCCCCAGCTCACGCGTGCGCAGCGGCAAAGCCCGCAGCAGGCTCTCGCTGTGCCGCTGATGGTGTCGGTTGTGTTGTGAAGCAAATGAGTGCAAATACAACGGCTCGGAAAGCCCAGCACGACCGCGCCTCGAAAGGCTAAATTTAGTAGGAGCGGCAACCGGTGCACATACAAGCGTATCGCACACGTTGTCGTGTTCGTATTTCACATTCCCTGATTGGGTGTGGCAACTGACACCATAACCTCAACGTACGATGGCTTGTAGGCTGCATATTAGCGTCGCGAATCGGTGAAAGCCCCGTTGTTATATGTGGCTACAAACCAGACGGTGTGGAAACTGCGACGGTAGGCTTTGGCGAGCGGCTCGGCGGCTGGCCACCACATGTAAGCGAAACATACCAAGGCAATCTCGATTCATCACTAGGTTCCCGGCGTTGATGAAAACTGAGCAAGGAAAGCCGTCCACCTCACCTATGTCTCCAGGCACTATTCGGAAATGTGACTGAGACAGATAAATGGGGGCGTAGAACTTAGGCAACCTTAAGGCCAGCGCTTACGATGCGAAA